>NC_053445.1:46979607-47234861 GCF_007990345.1 Gossypium hirsutum | reverse complement strand
GGCGGGTGGGTTTAAAATCCAGTCTATTACATTTTGATTCAATAAAGGCTCGTCTACTAATAGCTTTGGTTAAACCATATATTTACCCTCCAATAACATGGTTTTTTTTTTCTTAGTATTTAATTACAATTGTATTAAAATTATTAATTAAAAATAAAAAAATATTTTTTTAAAATACTAATTACAAATATTTAATGATTATATTTAAATATTTAAAATATAGTTTATATATTCTAATTAAATTTTATAAATAATTAATATTTATTGTTTAAAAATATTTAAAATTTATATTTCATATATTAAAATATTAACAACAAGTTATAATAATTTTTTTATATTCTTACTAAAATATAATAATATTAACTAATTTAAACATTATTTAAATGCATATTTATTACTTGATAATAACATGTCTAAAATAGACATTTTATTTCTCAAAAGCATTTTTTGACACTCAAATTTTAAACTAAATTTTTCAAAAGCATTTTTCCACAGCACTTTTCAAAAACAATGAAGAACTGGCCCTTAGTCGCTCGTAAATGTTTAGATTATTTTTCGGTTTTTAAACTTTAAAAGGTTACAATATTAGCTCTAATTTCTTATTCCCTAATTAAATAAATTGTTATTTGGTTGTATTTTAGTTCTCTTATTTAAAAATCTTAAATGTGACTAATTTTGAATGCATACTATTTACATAAATAAAATATTAATTTTATCACTAGATTAAAGTTTTATTTTAATATAATATTTGTATAACTGCATCTTAATTGTGCTGTACTTATTTTATTATCTCTATTAATTGTATACATTGATAATGTTATTTATTGAGTTTGTGACACAAATTAACTCGATATTAATTCAAGATTGATAATTACGTCATGGTAAACTGTCGTAACACATTTAATACTCTTAATATGAAATATTTACATGTTTAAATTTTATTTTACTCACAATTTAACATTTTTTATTTTAATGTTATATATATTTCGTGTGTTAATATTAATTAATTTTAAATTATACGTCTCGTTATTTATTGTATGTTATTTTTAAATTAACATCTATTTTCTTGTAATTTTCACATAAAATTTCTAATTACTTCCATGCAAATACTCTATTCCTAAGGCGACATCCATGGGAATCAAAAGTCGATTACACTTATCAAAATTCCTGGCAATAGTAGGTTTTTCCAGAAAAAAAAAATTAATTATGTAAATGTGCAATTGAAACACCGTTATAGGTTAACAAAAAGCAAACTTTTAGTACCTCACGTTCTTTCTATAAAGCATTTTTTAAAGAACCATTAACCATGTATTCTAACCATGTCTTCTATAACGATTGCTACAAAGTTATTAGGACCATCGAATACTACTCCATACAAAGCCACGACATTTAGATGATGCAAATCAATGATTATAATCACCTCATTCCACAAATCCTCTATCTGATCATAATACATTTACCATACTACTAGTTGTTAGCAAGCGAAATCTTAAGATGGAACTTAAGGCTGTATTTGATAGGGAAAATCAATTCTGGAATTGGCTTTATACGTTTTCCAGTGTTTGATAGTAGAAAAATATTTTCCTTTTGTAAAACCAATTCCAAGACACGGGAAACCCTATTACAAAATTGAGGAAAATGTCTTAGGCCCTTCATTTCGGTAAGACATTTTCCGTTTTCTCTCCAGCCTTCTAATACCTTCATTCATTCATTTCCTTCCATTTTCACACCCCCACAAGATCTGCCGACTGATTTTCCCCCACAATATGTTCTCTCCGACCACCATTTCCGTCAGATCTGTGGGAAATTTCAGGTAAGACATTATTTGATTTTTGATGGTTAAGTAAATTTGTGTGTTTTCCCCTTTTTCTTTCTTCATATGGGTTCCTGCACATATCTTTAGCCTCCACATGATCAGGTGGCTGGTTAAATGGTTGCTAACCAAAGCAAATTTGAATAGAGGATAGCTTTTTTTTCTTCTTTTTTCCCCTCTTTCTTTTGGGGTTTGGGGGATGAGGTTGCCATGTGTACGGTTTTGTCTAGACAAAAATTGATCTGCATGGTTTTTATGATTCTCTGTTGTGTGCTGATAAAACCATATATTTGTATGTTTTGCTCTGAAATTGTTCCCAAAGTCATTTCTAGTTTCTCTAGTTCTACATGTTAAAGGCTAGATTCTATTTTCTGAATCGTTGGTTTTAGTGGAATAGAAGTTTGCAATGCTTAGAATGCTAGTACAACTAGACTGGATTTCTCATACTGTTATGCTTAGTGAATCTTGCTGCTCCAAGTATTTTCTCACCTTATAATTGTTGTTTTAACGGTATGTTGTTTCACAGTGTCTATAAATGAGGTCTTCACTCACTCTTCACCCTACAATCAAAGAGAATTTGGCCCCTTCTACCCACAATCAAATATTATATTTCATCCCCCTAAACCCTCCCTCTTGTTTCTCTCTATAACAGCCACACCCACCACAAAATCTGAACAAAGGGGACACTAACGCATCCCCAATTTTACTGCCCATTCTGTCGGCTGGTTCACAAAGCTAATATTTAGAACAATATTTGATTTTTTTTTCTTAAAGAAAAAGAAAATGTGAAAATTTTGACAAAAAACAGGTAATGTTCTAAAGAAGCAACAGTTTGGTGGTGAGGCTAAAAGCAGAAAGTCCAAAGCTCAGCTCAATGCATCAGAAAGGCCTGGTAAACTTGGCTTTTGCATATATAATTCAGTATAATTTTCCCAGCCCTTCACTTCCAATTTATATGGTGATCATCTGTCCCCTCCCTCCGACAAACAATCCGAATTTTCTTCTCATCAGCTTCTTGATTTTTCTCTAAATCCAGTTCTTTGGTAGCCCGTACTGAGACCCTTCAGTCACCAAGCACATACTTCAGTTGAATACAACAAACAAGATAACAAGTGACACTGCGCATGATGATTCTCCAAAATAACTTAAGATCCATTTACAGTCATTTCAGGTGAGGATTTTGGTGGTACCAAGGGACAATCATCGCCACTTAATTGTCTATTGTCTGAGGGGCTATGCAAGCAATCTGAACAATTTCTAGGAGGTTCATTCTCTCTATTAGCTTTAAGCATTGCATAATCTTTCTCCAACACCTTGGTCTTCCAACGAGCACGTCATTTTTGGAACCAAATAGCCACTTGCCTTGGCTGTAACCCCAATTCTTCAGCTAACTTCACTTTTCTCTCTGGTTCTAACTTGTTTCCCACATCGAAATTCTTCTCTAAAGCCTTAACTTGATGCATAGATAAACGCCTTTTCTTCTCTGTTGCTTGACCACCTTCTTCTAAGCTGTCTTCTTCATCTAAACCATCTAACATAGCCTGGAATTCCTTGCTGTAAATTTGGTGCTTCTTTGAACTCTTCTCCTCTGCATAATCAACTGAATTAAACACATCGAATTTGGGTTAAAGAAACATGAAATAAAGGTGGGAATTTTCATGTGTGTACCTTTAGGCTGAGAGATGGACATGAAAGCATCCAAGGAAGGTGAAGGACTGAGCCTCTTCATGATTTGCAAACCAAAACCAAAGACTTTGAGATTATATTTTTTTAAGTTGTTGTTTGTGATGGAGAGAGGGGGGTGGGGGGGCGGGGGTTTCAAACTTTCAAGCAGGTTTGCTGTTTTGATCTGTTTGGTTTTTTTGGGGAGGGCTTAATTGCAAAGAATGCTATATATTGTGACACTCAAAGCTGACTGACAAAAGATAAATCATACATGTGTCTAAGCTCTTTACTTTCTATTACATTAAGCAGTAGCAGGCAGGGATTTTGATTATGTTTATTGATGATGGCAAGACTGATGTTGTCTTAGCTTCTATTTTTTATTGCTCCTAACGGTTCTAATTTCTTTGTATGCTTGACCTCCAGCTGTATAGTTCTTGCTGTCCTAGCCTCTACCTCAGCATTTGTACTCGTGTTGGTGGCCTTGGTCGATATTTTCATAAGAGGTTTGTGGTGTGCTTGATTTATGATAAGCCTTATAATTCGGTTCAAGTGAATTAAATGGTTGTTGGATGTGTTTGGGTATGGTTTATTATTGATTTACATTTTTTCTGTAATTTGTTGGGAAATGGCAGTGATGAGCTGTTATATTTGGTTGATGGTAGATGTTATAGATTTAAATATATGTAGAAATATAGAGTTTATGGCAAGGAATTATGTTTTTTTCTTTAAAATATAAGGAAATGTTGTTTAAATATTACACATTGATATCGATTTGCATGAAAGAGATTGTAGTGAATATACATTATGAACAGGAGGGAAATAATTCATGCACCCCACCATTTTTTTCACAATTCAAAGATTGAGAATTAAAGAAAAGATGAAGTTAGAAACGGGAGAGTCTCAAAACTTTTGCAAATGACAGATGAACCAAAATCAAATTTGTTTTTAACTTTTCAAGTAGATTTAGATTTAAGAAATCAGGAAGCTAGTAATAACTCATCTATATAGGCATCTTAGGGACTGATATTTTTGTTAATTATGTCCGAAATTTTAACTGTATATATAGCAATTGTAGCAGTGCACTTAAACATTATTTATTTTTATAAAAAGTAATCAATTTATAATTTAAAAAATTATAAAAAATAGAAATAAAAAAATTTATAACATTGTCAAATTTTTTTGTTTATATTGAAATAAAAAAAGAAAACACACTTGATAGCAATTGAAGTATTTAAAACTCTTTTATATTTTAAAAAAAGAGGCATCAACATTTATAGCTTTTGGGCAATATATTTTAAGTCATGGTAACTTTATAAAAACATATTATTAACTATGATCAATATATAACAAATACATGAAAGATATTTTAAGTCATGGTAACTTTAATACATGATCAATATATTTAAAACTCTTTAAATACATGAAACATATTATAATTTAAAACTCTTTATAAATACATGATCAATATATGTATGTATTGGTAACTTAAATAATAAAAATATTTTATATTTTTACATGAAAGATAACCTAATAATATATAACAAACTCTTGCACCAATTGAAGTATTGTATTAACTATGATCAATATTTAAGAGCTACTTTAAAAAAAATTATTATTGGGCAATTATAATTAGCTTGATATTGATACTTTTATGTGGTGTAATATTATGCACTTAGACAATGTTGTTACTATGTGGTGTACTACTAATTATGTATTTGGATAATATTATTTCTAGTACTCATTATGGTTCGAAGCAATTTATAATTATTCAATATTCTTACTAGAACTCATTGTGAATAATATTTTTTCAATTTATAACGATCAATATTGTAGCTTATTATTGAGTATTATTATAAATAAATCATTGCAATATATGTAAAAACAATTTAAAATATAAAAATTTATTAATATATATTAATATATGTAAAAAACAACTTTTCCGGAAAATATTTTCAGGAAATCTGTCAAACAGCAGAAAATATTTTACACAGATTCAATCAAACACCAGAAAATATTTTCCAGTAAGTCATTTTACAGAAAAGTAAAACATTTTCCAGAAATCATTTTACGGAAAACATTTTACTGCCAATCAAACAGACCCTAATATAGAGAAAATAATAGCTTGTATAAGAAAGAGAGAGAGAGAGAGAGAGAGAGAGAGAGAGAGAGAGAGAGAGAGAGAGAGAGAGAGAGAGAAATATCTATTATTATTAATTTTCATTTTGGCCCTTTAAAATTTTAAATTAATAAATAAAAAAATACACTTTGCCCCTCAAATCCCCAAATTGATAAAATTTTGATTTAATCATTTAAAAATTATATTTTACTATCGTAAAAATTACAATATAATTCTAGCCCCCTAAAAAAAATTTCTAGCTTTGCTCCTAACTATAACACATTGTTGTTTTGGGGGCAATATCACATCTTTATATATACACATTACATATATGTACCTATTGTGATTTATTTGAGAAAAAAAGTCAATGTATAGACATAATTTAGCGACAAATATTAGATAAACGTCACTAATGCATCACATTAGAATCCAATATTCTTTTTTCCACCCTAAAATTTTATTTGATGATGCTTTATCATAAACATCACAATAGATTTAAACATATAGTGACGATAGTTAAGATTCAATAAAAAAGACTATTTGACTTATGAGGAAAACACTCAAGAAGATAGAAAATAAAAAAAGAAAAATATTAACCTAAAATTTCCATTTTCGCTATTCTTCAATAGTCAATATGATTATATACACTCTCAGAATAGTAGCTATGCTCGTGCAATTACATGCACACATAACCAGAGGCGTAGTTAGGGGAGCTAGTAGGGGCTCCAACCCCCATAAAATGAAAAATTTTAAAATTTTAAAATTTTAAATTAGTAAAGATAAAATTATTCATTGGCCCCCTAAAAATGATAAAATTTTGATTTTATCCTTAAAAAATTATAAATATATAAACTATTAAAATAATAAAATTATATTTTTACTATCGTAAAAATAACAATTTAATTTTGCCCCTAAATTTTTTTTTGACTTCACCTTTACATGTAACAGCACATAACAACACATAACAAATTCTAACCATATCAATTAATAGCTAGGATAACAACTTGACTGTTGTAACAGCTGACAACAACTCATTACTAATAACAATCACAAAAAAAGGCCACTAACTGCATTTTTAGCTGCGTTAATCACAAAAAAAGGCCACTAATTTTTTAGCTTGTAAAGGCAGCTTCCCGTAGTCCTTTGGGAATTGTGTTTTTCATAAAAGAAATTTCTATATAAATAGATTTTTTTCTTTTCAATTTTAATTTAATTAATTAAGCAACGATTTAGGTTTTAAACATCGCAAAATCTTTTAAGTCATAACAATATGGCTCGTTTAATTAATAAATAATTTAACAAATAAAATGGTGACCAAAATGCCACCGTTTTGTATTTGTGGCATTTTCTTTAAATGCCTCTAAAGGCAGGATTAGGTACCGATAATTTGAATCCCTAGTTTCATTTTTCCGTCAAAGTTGAAGTCCCTTGAAAAAACTCTCCCTCCATCCTTTCGGTCGTCGGTTTTAGAAGTTGTCCTTGCACCAACTGTTGTTTTCGTTCGTGCATCTGTTATAAATTTGGTTATGAATCTAGATCAAATTGTCAAGCCGAAAATAGGTTTATTTTTTTTTATTTAAGCTTAATCCAAATCAAGAAAGGTAAATTCGAGCTTAACTCAACCCACACACATTTGATTTTTTTATTAAATTTTTTATTTAAAAACAAATTTAAATATATATAATACACTAAATGCACTAAAAACATTAAAAATAGAATTTGGCCACTAAATTATACATGTTTTGTTAAAATGACCTTAATTGTTTTTTTGAGCTTTTTTTTGGCATCAACTTTTTCTTTTCAAACTGTTTTTTTAGCAAATTTGATGAAAGCACTGTTAAAAAATTTAACAAGGATGATGTGGAATATTTTTAATGAGATGTAATTAAATGTGAAAAAAATATAAATCATACATGAAATTAAAAATAATTCTTAATTAAAGAAAATAAACATAATTATCTAAAAAAGGTTTTAAAATGAATGCATGTATTTATTTATTGAGAGGTTTCAAAAACATAATTAATAAATCAAACCGAAAATATTGAATGTATGCATTCATTTTGAACTTTTTTTAGATAATTACGTTTATTTTTTTAAATTAAGAGTTATTTTTTAACTTTATGAATTATTTAATTATTTTCACATGTAATTATTTTATTGGGTTATCGAAATAATAAATTACATCTCATTAAAAATATTCCATATATGAAATTTCACATCATTCCGTTAACTTTTTTAATGGTACTTTCATCAAATATGTTTAAAAAAACAATTTGAAAAAAATAAAGGTTGATGGTAAAAAAAAGTTCAAAAATGTAATTAGGGCTATTTTGACAAAACCTGTTAATGTTAGTGGCCAAATTTTTCATTAAGCCTTAAAATTACATCAAATAAGTATTTATATTAAAATACACTAACATAAGTATAATAAATGCTTTATTATATTAAAAAATAAAAACAAATATAATAAATGTTGTATTGCATTAAATATAAATTTTAAAATTTTATATTTTGGGTCGGGTAGATTTTTTGGGTTTCAAATAATGAGCTTAATTATTTTTGGGTAAGTGATTAAGGGCCCGTTCTTTATCCCGTTTGAGAATCACTTTTTCACCTAAAAGTGCTTTTCTTTTAAAAGCAGCAAAGAACAGTCTCCTTTTTTCTCTTAAAATTTCTCCATCAAAAAAGTGCTTCTGTCTAGATGGAGAAGCTAAAAAATTCTCCTTTTCTTCTGCTGTAACTGCTTTTGGATGAAAATTGACCAAATACCCCTGTCTTCTCCCCCAAACGTTTTTCCCCTCTGCTGGTTCCCTAAATGTTCTTTCCCCTCTGCTGGTGAAATTGGAGCTTTATACCCGATTTCTTTTCCCCATTTTCGGCTTTCAAAGCTCTACTTTCTGTTCTTTGTTCCTCTTCCGCAGCAGGTGAGAGTTTCTTTTATATTTCTTCTTCTGTTTTATTAGTTCCTCTTCTGTTTAATATTTTGAAGCTGTTGATTTGTTGGTATTTCTTGAGACAAATGATTTCAACTATGGCTTCTTTTCTTGTTTCAATCTTCCTTTCTCTCATTGTCTTATTTTGCTCTCCTTCTGTTTGTTGAACTTCCCCAATAATCAATAACCAAAAAGAACGAGAACAACTCGACTTTTAGTTGAATATCTTTATTAAAATTTGTCTAATCTGGTGGTTTCTGAGAGGAAAAAAAAAGGGATCCGTTTGCCTTTGAAGATTCTTAAACTGTGTTCAAGCATTTGTTGTTGCTCGTCTTGATGTTATTCGAGCTAGAAATCATCAATGGAGGAAAAGCTGGTATCCATCAAAGCACTTTGTTCACGGTACTAGTGGTTCTAGGACGGATTCCTTCTTTATACTGCTTTTGCTGTTAAGAGATGAAAAAGAATAACTGACTTCTCTTGCTGAACCGCACTCTAGCAATATTCAATTAACGTGCATGTTATGGTTTACAATACGAGGATTTTTAGCCTGGTAGACTGGTTGAGGTGTGAGTTTACAAAGGTGGATAACAAGTATGCGGGATCTGGTAAGAGAGTTTACGTAGGAAGAGTGCTGGCTTTGGCTAATATGGGGTTTTGGTGCTTCAATCTGTTTGGGTTATTGTTGCCTGTTTATTTACCTAAAGCTTTTAAGATGTATTACTCTGAAACTAAGGTCAAAGTAGTAGAGTAGCTGAAATGAAATGTTCTCATTTCATATCTTCCCAGTAAAGTTAAAGTGGTGTGGTTTGGTTTATGTAATTTTAATCCTTCTATATAATATGTCTCTGTAATTTTAATCCTTCTATATTGTTAGGATCGTCCCGATTAAGCAACGAACAAGTAAAAATAGTAGAAGAAATTGAGAAGATGAACATACAAATTTAACGTGGAAAAACCCCTCAAAAGAGGATAAAAAACCACGGGTAAAGATAATTTTACTATAATGGCAAAAGAATGAAGAGTACAAAAGATGGAGATAAAAACTAAACCCCGAAAACCCGAAAAACAAAGAACCCTCAAACGTAAACACAAAATTCTCTGAATGTGTTATAAGTTCTAATCTAATGGGTGTCTCTTAATTCTAAGATTGTAAAGGAGCCTATTTATAGGCTAAATTAGTAAGTCAAATAAACTATACTAATAAATGCTAAATATATTATACTAATAAATACTAAATCTTCTAGAAAGAAAATATATTTTTGTTTAACTTGACTTGCAAGCAATCTCTTAGAATTTGGGTCACACAATTCTAACAATCTCCACCTTGACACGAATTCTTTCAATGCTATCTTTACCAAAACCCGCCATGGGCCTATCTTGAACTATGCAGGGAATTAACTGAGTCGAATCTATGCTTAGAAGCTGGAAGACTTCTAGCGTTCGATTTGTGCACTGCCAAATCAAAACTAACCCGGGTCTGATTTTCACGAATACAGTGCCCTAACTTTTCAAAACCTGCATCCAAAAGAGAACCTCTCTTCAACGAAACGGTCATACCTTTTTCCCTCCTATGACCAAGTTGCCTCCGCTTCAAATGAGTTGACTTTGACTCCGTAACGGACGAGGGACATCCGATTTCACCGGTCACTGTAGAACCTTCCAGAATATAAAGACTGCCGGTTCTTTTACCTTTTAACAAAACGAGAGCTCCACGAGATACTTTAATGTTGCTCGATTCGATGTTGATTCTACATCCTTTCAAGTCTAAAATACTCAAGGAGATGTGATTCTTTCGTAAATCAGGTACATACCTGACATCTGAGAGTGTCCTAATCGTCCCATCGTGTATCCTAATTTTAACAGTACCAATACTGATTATTTTACTAGATGAATCGTTTCCCATGTGCACAACTCCACCTTCAACTGAACTGTATGTGGAGAACCATTCTCTATTGGGACACATGTGGAAAGAACATCCTGAATCTAGGATCCACTCAGACGTAAGCTTGGAGCTATCGCTCGTTGACACTAACAAGAAATCATCACCGCCTTCATCGACCAAATTAGCACCAGCTACATCTTCCTCGTTACTCTCAGCAGCTCTTTTATTTCGCAGTTTATAACAATCTGCTTTGACGTGACCTAACTTTTTGCAATAGCGACACCTTTTGTCTCGTTTCTTTGATGCTACCAAAACGGAAGCTTGTCTATCTGCTTTGCTATTCAAATCAAACTCATTGTCGAGTTTGTCTCTACTCAACAAATGACCCTTCACATCTTCGAACGAGAGTTTGTCTCTGCCATAAATCAGGGTCTCCCTGAAAGACTTGTATGAAGAGGGTAAAGAGCACAATAATAGCATAGCTTGATCTTCATCGTTAATATGAACCTCAACGTTCTTTAAATCATTTAAAAGAGTAATGAATTGACTGATGTGATCTTTAAGAAGCTCACCTTCGTTCATGCGAAACGTAAATAGACGTTGTTTCAACACTAAACGGTTAGCCAGAGACTTAGTCGCATAAAGAGTTTCTAACCTTTTCCACAAGGCGAATGAGGTCTTCTCCATCAATACCTCCTGCAATACTGTATTCGCGAGGCACAACTGGATTGCAGACAAGGCCTTTTCATCAAGCTCTCTGTTTGATTTAGATTCTCAGGCTTTTTCCCTGTAACAACCTTTTTCAAGCCATTTTAAACTAGAATTGCCATCATCCAAACTTGCCACAGATTGAAATTTGTCTCACCATCGAACTTCTCAATTTCAAACCTTGTTGCTGCCATCTCTGACCGGGCTGATCTATGAAAGTTAAACTAGCTCTGATACCACTTGTTAGGATCGTCCCGATTAAGCAACGAACAAGTAAAAATAGTAGAAGAAATTGAGAAGATGAACACACAAATTTAACGTGGAAAAACCCCTCAAAAGAGGATAAAAAACCACGGGCAAAGATAATTTTACTATAATGGCAAAAGAATGAAGAGTACAAAAGATGGAGATAAAAACTAAACCCCAAAAACCCGAAAAACAAAGAACCCTCAAACGTAAACACAAAATTCTCTGAATGTGTTATGAGTTCTAATCTAATGGGTGTCTCTTAATTCTAAGATTGTAAAGGAGCCTATTTATAGGCTAAATTAGTAAGTCAAATAAACTATACTAATAAATGCTAAATATATTATACTAATAAATACTAAATCTTCTAGAAAGAAAATATATTTTTGTTTAACTTGACTTGCAAGCAATTTCTTAGAATTTGGGTCACACAATTCTAACATATATAATCTGTAAAACTATAATCAAGACCCTATGTGTTTGGCTGTTTGGATAGAAGTTCGAGTCTAAAAAATATGGATTTAGATAAGATTTTGGGTCGGTTTGAGAATATACTTATTATATTTTATTTAATCGTGTCAATATCTAATTACAAATATTTAATTTTTATATTTAAATATTTAAATATAGTTTATATATTCTAATTAATTTTTATAAATAATTAATATTAATTACTTAGAAATTTTTAAAATTAATATTATATATTAAAATATTAACAATAAGTTATAATAAATTATTTTTTTATATTTTTGCTAAAATATCATAATATTAACTAATTTAAACATTATTTAAATACATATTTGTTATTTTATAATCTCATGTCTAAAATGGACATTTTATTCTTCAAAAGCACTTTTTGACAGCAATGCCAAACACTTAAATTTCTCAAAAGCACTTCTCAAAAACAATAAAGAATTGGCCCTAAATATAAACATCGCTACGCCACGGCAAATACCAATCTGTTGATACTCTCTTTAGATTTAGTGTAAGGTGAAAGGAGACAATGATTAATTAATTTTGAGTTTTAGATTGATAGGTGAAAGTTCCCAATTTTGGGTTTCATTTTCTTTTCGAGGTTTAATAATATGATAAGATGATTAATATTATAACATTTAATTTACCCTCCGACAACTCACTTGTTAGATTTCTTGTTTGCTTGTGTTTGTTTAATTTGTCTTTGTCCAGATTCGGATAATGCATAATAAGAGTTCTTCAGCAATAGTAGAACATAAGGGGAAAAATGCTTTTGTGGAATAGAAAACAGCTTCAACTCAAAAAAAGACTGCTAATGAAATTAATGAGATATTAAAGGGAAAAAAACTGAGAAACCCAAGCCAATGAAGAAGGATATGAAAGTAAAAGGAAACTGGCAAAAAAAAAAAAGAAGAGAGGAGAGCCATCTTTGTGGGTTAGTTTGAAAAGGGGAAGGGAAATGGTGAGGGTTGGTTGATCGTGACTGGAAAATGGGGAGGAAAACGAAAGGAGAAATGTGATTTTACGGTGATTTTGAGGTTCTTGACAGAAAGAAGGATGAAGAAGTGTAAAAGCAAGGCCAGAAAAGGAAATAGAAAGAAATAAAAAGGGAAAAAAAGAGGGAAAATAAAAAAGAAAAAGAGGTACAAGATGGAAAAAAGTTTCAGTATCAATCGGAGACAAAAAAAAATAATAAATATCAATCTGAGAGAAATAGATAAGTTCGAGTACTAATTTTATATTTAATTCTATTTAATATATATAATTAATATAACTTATTTTTATAATATAATATATTCAACCCGAGTCGAGTCATACTTAAACTAAAAAATCTTACTCGAAGTTAACCCATATAGAAAACGAACATTAAATTTTACTCAAACTCATTTTCAAGTATTATATATTTATCAAAATCTTTCTATTTTTCAAATGGACCTTTCAGCATCAACGAATAACTTAATCCACAAACAACTCTAGTAGGTCGGTATTTGCTATCTGGCCGTTGGAATAAAGCCATAGAGGTGCTATGGCTGAAGGAATAATGGTGGTGAAAGTTTTAAAGGCTTTTATTAAATTTTGATTGGTTGGACAACTTTGACTTTAGTCATTATATGGTGAAACCGGCATGTGGAGGTCCGGACCGACTTTGCATGTAGTCGATTATTTTGCTAAATAAGTGACCTTTTTGATTATTTTGCTAAATATATTTTCAATATATATGAAACAGAGCCAAATTGAATCAAGGTTTTCGCATCTTACCCAAACCGAATAACTCCAAAAACCAAATCAAAAGCTCTAACTTCTTCTCAATTGGTGATCACCTTCTTTAACTCTTGTACAACTAATTTTCAATACCATCAAGTCCTCTCAATCAACTTAAATAAGCTCTTTACTTAATGGGCATGGAAGCCTAAGAAAAGTGATTTAAACAATAATTCAAGAATTTAAAATTTTATTACCCGTGATTGAATTACAATAAAGAGATTATTACTTTGTTCATCTTAAAGAACATTTAATTTGCTAGATATTTCCACTTTAACATCGTCATATTTATTGAAGAGATTATTCAATTAAGATATTTGGTGAGATTAAATGTAAATAATTATGCGCCTAAAGTTGATTTTATCTTTATAAAAATGAAGTAATTAGAGCTTAAATTATTGGTTATATTAGAAATTTATTTAATAGACTGATTCTTTAAGTAAAATTTCATTGAGTTGAGATTGTTATTCTAAAATACACAAATAAATTTATTCTCCTATGGCACATTAATTTTTCTGTAATACTTAGATTTTGGTTTGATTCAAACTATTGCAATAACATTGCTTTGGACAAAAAAAAAATTGGGAATTACGAATTAGTGTGCTTTTTCATTTTATATTCAAAATGATTAAAAAATATTTTGGATGTTAATGCTTTCTTTAGCTTTATCTGGTTTGCTTCACACTAATACCAAAATCTCTCTCACCAACTTTGGCAAGCAATGAAAAGCAATTGGATCAAGAGTCAATATCGACATCAATTGCAGAAACCTTTTTAGTTTTTTTTCCAAGCAATCACGGATAGAAACCCAGTTGATGAGTGGACCTCCTCTGGGTTTGGTGCATGATTGCCTTTCATGTGCTTAAAAGGAGCATAGGATCAATGATAAGATACCAAAGAGAAGAAGAGAACCCCGATTAACTAACTATACACTCTTTACAAAATTGGATTGTTTGACCACCACTCCACTCTCATCATTCCTCATGCTGACTAAGAAACCACCACACCAGAATCTCATCATGCTCTCCACCCTCCTCACCTTATTTGCTTGATTCTGTACACAGATGATAAAGCTATGTAAAATAAATACTCTATATGCATGGCTAAAGCTCAAGGCTCACTTGGTTTCAGTTTAAAATTTGAAAATGCTTTCGTACAACCTACAGTGCACCTTCAGTTTAGCTTTGACTTCATATTGGAGCTTACACGACGACTAATCATAGGGTGTGCGTGTAATAATGCTGTTTACTAATTTGAATATCTAATGATAAAAAAAAATTAGAGCAATAAATCAAAATATACATAAGAGTTAATTCGAGAATATTACTTCGAACACAGATAGATTTTGTACGAGAAACAAAAATTAGAATACAATTCATTAAATCAATAAAATGTAATCTCATAAGAGTAATTTTTTATTTTGTAAAAACGCAATAGGATTTATTGGGATGTAATTTTCTTAAAATATATATAGTTTTTGAATTTATATAAATACATAATTTTAAATAAATAAAATTTAGAGTTTGAGAATGCTTTATTTATTCAATAAATTTATAATAAATTATATATTAATAAAATTGTTAATTTATTGAATCGGGTAATCAATGTATTCATGAGATTATATTTACTAATTGGATCATAATGAGCTATAGTGTTCACCTTTCTTTGTTGCTATATATACATATATAGATAATTGAGGTAGAAAAGTTGTATGAGATATAATACTTCCTTATTACTATATTATTCATGAAAAAGAGGAAAAAAATTTTAAAACAACGATACTAAGTAAATATATTCCACATTACGATATATTATTTGGTTTGAGGAAAAAAAACAGACAGGAAATAGACAATGAAGCAAAGCCAAGTCTCACATCCAAATGGTTAATTTGACTATATATTTTTCTTACGAATGAAGTAACTAACAGTTTGATCCAAGTCCAAAAATCCATGATTTCACATTGATTTTTGTCACTATCAGGCAACGAAATCTTTCTAGTCCACTATCACTACCCTTAGCACAAGATACAACTATTGGTCAAATTTTTTAAATGTGGTGCATGCCTGAAATGATCCTCAAATCTCATACGTATCTATTATTTCAAAAAGTAACCCAAACCCTCTTTCACATTACTCATACTTAACCAAATAGTACAGTAGTTCAAAATTTTAAAGATTTCAACAAACATCATCATGAGAGCAACTTAATGGATTAACAAATGATTAGTCACTTACTGTGACTCCAAAATACCTTGCCTTCCTTTTTGGGAATTAGGGGGGATCCAAGAAGAGAAAAAAAGGGGCATTGTGTTATGATTGGGAGATCATTATTTCCTGAACCCAAAAGGAAAATTAATGATGGAGTTTACTCCAAGGAAGTGTCAAGTGTAGGGTGAAACGTGGGCACTTTATTCACCTGTCAAATGGGGATGTTGGCCTCTTGGGCAAGTGTGATCCTGAAGCTAGTTACTGAAATTGGTTGTCCAAAGGGACTCTGTGTTCTAGCCAAGCTAGGAATCAAGTGTCGTATTCAATATTTGTCTGGTTTTAGAATCCAAGAACAAATGTGAGAGTTACTGAAATTGGACCCGCAAGTGGAGTGCTCTTTCGATATGCCCTTCTCTTCTTTATCGAAAAACACCCCCACATAAACTATAATTCTTTCTTCTCCTCTTGTGGGTGGATGGTGGGTGACGTCAAAACATGTGTTTTCAGTGTTATACCCCTACCAATGCCGATATTTCTGACATACTCTTAACAAATGATCACACGGCTAAGGTTGTCCCAACAGGACGACCAAGGTGACATCAAAGTCCTACATTTTCAAGCTGAGTATTCGTAAAGATCTAATAAGTGGGACCTCTGTCCTTGGATTGTACAGCATTGTTGGCCCCATAGAATAATATAATTGTTTTAGCCCACCGACGACTAAGAATGGAAGGGATTGCAGCGACTCTCTCTCTCTCTCTAGACCTTTTTCTTCCTTCTTATTTACAGCTTCCTCCCTGTATCTGACAGGCCATTTCCCTTTCTAATATCCCTCCCTCCCTCACTCTCTCTTCTTCTGCCTTTGATCTGCTCTCTATCCCTTTCTCTATTGTATTTAGTGGCATATTTAGAAAAAGTGTTAGTGAAGATAAAGCGTGAGAGGGAGATATATTTGGTTTTCAGTTTGTTTGTTTGTTTGATGGGTTTTAATTCTCTTCAAGTTTGCATGGATTCATCTGATTGGCTTCAGGTATGCTTATTACAGTACTTGGCGCTTGGAATGCCTCGTTTTGCCTAGCCTGACATCTAGCATAATGAGCATGACTCCATGCATTGCATATTAAACAGTGTTAATTATTAGAAGCATTTAATATGCTTTTGAACTTTCAATAACTTCGACATGGAATGAATGATTTTGGAGTACAAGCTCGCATTTTTATTGAACACATTTAGATTTATTATATCTATAATCAAGCAAAAGCACTTTTTTTGGGCAGTTTAATCCTAAATAGTACGATGAAAAACACATTAATTTTGACAACAGTAAACTTTTTCGGGTCTTATTTAGCAATTATTGTACAACTAGTTTATTCTGGTAGTATTTTTTAAGTTCAGACAATCTAGTTGAAAACGTGACAGGATAAAGGAATATCTAGTCATTGTATTATCTGCCGCCTAAAAAGGACAAAGAATATCTAGTGCTAACATATATAATAAATTAATAGATTAATGGTTAAACTGCACAGTACTGACACTTTTTCCATGTTTAGGGAATGACTCAGCAGGAGCCAGGAATGGATTCTTCATCCCCATGTGGGGATATTCTCACATGCTCAAGGCCATTGATAGAAAGGAGGCTAAGACCTCCGCAGGAACAAGCTGTCAAGTGCCCAAGGTGTGACTCCACCCACACCAAGTTTTGCTACTACAACAATTACAGCCTCTCCCAGCCGAGGTACTTTTGCAAGACTTGTAGGAGGTACTGGACCAAGGGCGGAACACTAAGGAACATTCCTGTCGGTGGAGGGTGTAGAAAGAACAAGAAAGTCGCTACTACTAAAAGATCAAATGATCAATCAGCCAACAACTCTGCCGGGTCATCTATGCCTCATAATCCCACTGATCTTCACCTTTCGTTACCTGAAATGCACCTTTCTCACCTTAATAACATACTTGGTATTCATGGTAGTAATACTAACTTCATGGAGAGTAAATACAATCCACTGCTTGAAAACCCAGGGCCGATCGATTTCTTGTCTAGGAACTATGACGTTATGGGGAATGGTGAGTTGGGTATGATTGGAGGACTTGGGGATTGCTCTCCATATGGGATGTCCCTTGATGGCAATGTTAATACTATTACTTTCATGGACACTTATCAGAGGATGACGTTTCCTTATGCTGCAAATGAAGATCAGCATGCAACGGACGTGAAGCCAAACACTAAGCTCTTGTCCCTTGACTGCTGGCAAGACCAAGGATGTTCTGATGCCGGGAAAGACACTTACGGATTCTTCAACAACTTGGGATCATGGAATGATGAATGATTATGGACCCTCCACGACAAATCAATGATAAAGAGTGCCCATTCCGGTTGTTTCAATGTATCCATTATTGATAGATGGTTGGGGAGTCATCATTCATGCGAGCAAGTCTCATGATTTGCCTGCTATGGCCTAGCTTTTGTTACGGACTAATTGTTTAAGTGCATCCTTTGATCGAATGTCAATTGCCTAATCTTGTATCTCTGTGTAGTACGTTTGTGGAAACCTAATTTTATTCGAGCTTAATGCTTTATTTTCCTGTTAAAGACTCCAGGTCTGGGACCTCCAAAAAGCACCAAGGCAAGGGGAGTAAGTAGTAAAGCTCGTGCTCGAAAGACTTCACAAACAAGTACCAAAGCTTAGCTCCGAAAAGCAAGCATTTAAGCTTGAAAAAGGCTTAAAAAAAGGTCACAAATAAGCTTTTAACAACTCTCTAATGTAACAGTATTTAAGTTTAAATTAAAAACAATGGTAATAATGAGATTAAATACTTCAGTAAGAAGCAAAATTTTCAATGGACAAAAAAAAGTAGTTAAATTGTCAGCCACCTATACGTTCAGATTTTCTCAGTGGGTGCTTCTCAAATAGCAAACCAGTGTGGTGTGGACAGCATATCATTCAAGACTTCCATCTCACCATGACTAAAATGGGATCCAAAGGATACCCACTGTATAATTTTATATTTCCTTGTTATGTTGCAAGCAGATAATTAAAACAATTGATTTTCAAGATTCTATTTTTCTCTCATTTCCTTTTACTTTTCTTCTTTCCAAATATAATTTTAGATACGATTGTTAAGTATCTACCATAGTACAAGGCCTTTTTTTCCCCTCTAATACTGTGCTGATTAGTTGCGTACGTAAGATTGTCAAGTTTCGGATCTAAAAAGCTGCCGTGGCAACAACATCGGAGGATCAAAAAAATGGAACTCATGATCTATTGCCATGATCTGCTTTTGGGCACAAAAACTTCACCGACAAATGAATTAATATTTGGTTAGATGAGAATCATGTTTCATTATAGAAACAATAAGTTTATCTTGCGGTGAAAAGCTATGGATAATATTTTGCAGTTACCAAGTCTATCCCTGGTGAATATGGTGTGAATAAGAATGGTCAAAAAAAAAAAAAAAAACTAAGAGACCTATGATGGTTTTCAAACATATTTCATTAAATAAAATTCAATTATTCACATTGATATTATTTGTCTTTGTTCTGAACGGTTTCACATGCAAAACAAAATGTAAATAAATATTAACTTATTAATTACTTAATGTTTAACTAATACTAAGTTGTATTACATGATCGGAATGTAATATAAGAAGACAACTTGTGTAGTAAATAATTTAAAAGGTTCATAATATGGTGAATCAAAATTGAGAAAATCGGTTAAATGATTATTATGCCATCTATCAAAGTCCAAACATGTATCAGAGTGGTTTATTCCTAAAAAATAAATACATATATGATTGTCTGTATTAGTAATACATCGAACAAGACCTAAGTAGAATTAATCCTAGATCCGTTTATGGATTAATTCACTTATGACATTTATAGTGTGACTTATCTTAATCTTGAGTAAGTAACTGACTATGTATGCATGATTCGTATATTTTGATATATTAAAAGTACGAGTTTAAATAACTAAGAGTTGAAAGTTGATACATTGGGTATACGATGTATACGACTTTTGCATGAGATAGTGGTGAATGATATTTTCTCATTAACATTACATAATAGATGAAAAAGTAACGTGATCATGAATCATTGATTTAGGACAAATTATTTAACTCTTATTTATTAGTAATTGGCTTTTTATAATAAAAAAATATAATAAATATTATGAAATAAAATATATCATATTAGATGAAGAGATTTAACTCAAAGAAATTTTCATACCTTATGACATAAGGTGACACACCTTTGACAAGTTTATTCGATAAGTACTTACTAATTTGCTTTAGTTTGAATGTAATTACTGCACAATTTCTAAAAGAAAATCTTTAAAGGAAGCTTGACACGCCATAAATTCAACTATGCTTTTTGGTCGATTTCCCTAGGAGAAGAGCTTTGGAGAGAAAGTTCTGCTAAAAAGGTATTTAGCGCGGTTAGGATCAAGAAGATTAAGGGTTCCACTATGATCCCAATAACTGGAATTGTGGTTAAGAAGATCACGAACAAGAGAACCAAAGTTCGAGGGTCTGAACTAAACTCTGCTGAATGATGGTTTATGGGTTTCACCATTAGACAAAAGACATAGCAATATGCAGAACGATCTTTGTTTAAAAGTATCTCCAGCCTTAGATGTGCCCAGAACAAAACAAAACAAGCAAAAGAAGAAATCCAAGTGGTCAATCAGTTTAGGCACAGAATATAATAAACACACATTTGAATTTCATGATAAAACCGTCTCAATAAATCTTATCATCGATGAATCTTCAGAAAAGGCAAACACTAGATCAGACAATAGTTTTCATTCTACACTAAAGATTTCAGACAATAAGATTAACAATAGAACATCACCAACAACATTTATACTACATTTGCAATAGCAAGAAAATAAGATTGCACAAATAACAGTTCCATACTTCCAACCTCCTCAGCCCTTTATCCCATGCAAAACTTTAGCCCTTAAAAACAATGAATACATTGCCAAAAGCAGTAAATTTAGTTCCATGCCAATGCTGTCAGTAGTGTTCTCTATCTATGCAAAAATTGGTGGGTCTACTTATTCAAGTTTTCTTCAAGCCGATCAATGGCAGCCCCAAGACCACTCTTTGCTTCTCCAATTTCACCTGAACTTTTAGCAGCCATATTCCCTTCATTTGCTTTCTCTACAAGCTTCAAGTGGATCCATCCTGTCACAAAATGCAACCTCTATATTATATGCCCAGCCACAGCCCTATAAATCAGCTGTCCTGTCTTTTAAAATTCTAACACTAACAATCTAAAATCACAAAATGCAACTAGATTCCTTTTACCGTCACCTTTGAAAGTATTTATGGTAATATTGGCTCGTGATTGAATCAGTTGGCAGAAAATTTGCAAATACTATTTTACATGAACTCACTTCTCCACCTCTCCTTATCAAACTAACATACTCCTTATAGTGACATGCTAATTTTGAAAATGAGCAATTGGTTACACAGCAGTTACATAAAGAGCCATTGGAGACAATCACTTCATTGATAATTCAAGAAAATAGCCATATAACATTATAAAGTGCAAATTAGTTACCAAGAGGAAAACATATAGCTGCTCCAAGAACCGAACCTAGCACCACATTCCTTGCACGCCATTGAAGAGACCCAGGCACTGCAGGACATCAACCAATAAAGGAAAGGAAGAAGTTAAATACAGATAAGGATGATATATTATCCATTTGTTCTGTTACCAAGGTTCCAATTTCAATTGTGAAAGAAGTTGGTGATAGAGATTAACTAAGCTAGAACTCATAGGAAAATTCTTGCAACTTCTAAAGATAGTTTAATTAGGTATGAATTATTACTAATTAGACCAAAGGCTGCAGCAGTTGCTGAACCAGCGCCAACAACATTGAATACATCATGGACACCTCGTTTCTCAGCCAACAAATTCTGTAAACCATAGAACCCAGCAGTGAACATTCCAAGTCGAATTCCACCTACAATTGAGCCACGAGTGACTCGGATAAACCTTTTTTCCATTGCATCTCGCATCAACCGATACTGCTCTCGTTTATCTGGAGTGCTGCCAAGCTTCAACATTACTTCTGCATCTTTGCTCTACCAAAGAATTCCAACGTTTCAATAAAAAAACACAGCAGAATAAGAATAGGCACATGAATTAACCATTAATATGGACATAATTGATCTCAAAAGAAACCCAATAATCATGAACAAAGGCAGCTTTGAAGGAAGAAAGGGCAATCACATGATTGCAACCAAAAGAAAACAATTGCCAGGACTGTAAAGACCTCTATTATATACAAATTATATCACATTCAAACATTCTTGCAACTCCCTATGAACCAAATTGAAGGTCTTTTATACCAAAAAAAAAAAAACAACAACTTACAACTGAAGCAGCAGCTTCCTTACTACCTCCATATAACATGCCTGCAAACACTCCAATGACAGTGGCTGTGCCCCAGTTTACAGTTCCAGCTAATCTTTCGGTTCTCTGATTTAGAAACACTGAAGTCAGCATATAACACTTTAGCCATAAAATTGGCTAATTACTTCGATATAAGGATTGATTAAATATAAAAAAAAGTCTATGCTAATAAGTTAGGGTAACTAAGATATCCACATATAAGCATTACCAAATCAACTTAAACCATGACTCAAATTCATAACAAAAGCTCCAAGAAAATTTCAGAAACTTGGAGAAATCAAGAGAACATAATATTTCAAAATCAAGAGAAATTATAAGCACATCGTAGAAATGATAAAGGGCTTTCATTTTTTTTTAACTGACAGCTATGGTCATATTTGAATAGAATCAAGATTATATCATGTTCATATTATGAAAAAGGAAAATCAATTAAGAAAAATTGAATTGGATTGAATTGAAAGAAAAAAAAAACTTACATTTGAGTGGGTTTCTTCATGTTTTTCAGAGCCTTCCATTAATCAAAATTCAGTGTCGCGAAACAGAAGATACCGCTGATGCTGGAAACGATTTTGTAACAAATTGGTTTCTTTAAAGTTTAAAGCGGCGGTGCCACTCGGTAGATGACAAGGTGTTAGCTCAAATGTATAATTCTACCCTCAGTCCCTGTACTGTTTGGCCTTTTGATATATAGCGTCTTTCCAATTCCATTCCATACTTTTTTACTTAAAAATTTAATTAATAATATTTTAATTGATTTCAGTTAAATTTAAATATGTATCATCAATTTTTTAAAGGTAAATATGTATCATCAATTGAATCTTAATTTTTAAATTAATATTTTGAATATTAAAATATAAGAGATTTATTAACAATATAAATTGAACTTTCAAAACTCTAAAAAGTACAAGAATTAAATCTAGCTCAAATTACCTAAATTTAAATAATTAGAAAGTGTTTAAGCAAATGTTTTTTTTTGGGGGGGGGGATAGATAAGGAAGCTCGTTTAACAACTAGCCAATACAATCAATTGAGAAAATCTAAAATACCCTTTCTAGAGAATAGGTAAATAATAATAGATATAATTTCTCATCTAAAAAGATGAACAAAACTTTAAATTCCTAAAAATATAAATGGAGGAACTAAATTCCAAAATTTTAAAAACTACAAGGACTTGAAGCATATTTTAACAAAAAAAAAACCAAAGAAGTTTCGTTCAAAGTCAAAATGTTAATTCAGTGGGTTTTTTTTTTGTTAAATTTACATATAACTTAAAAGCTAATAACAAACTTGTAAGTTTGTTCATACATTCGTTCATATATTTGCAAGGTATTTGAATTTAACTCAAAAAATAAACTTTGTTCAATTATTGCTCGTTAAATTCAAACTAGCAAGCAGGTCAAGTTCCGATAACATACATAAATTATTGTCTTTAACTGCAGATGTTTGAACTTTGAAGCCACATAACACAAAAGTCCCATGAATAATAGCATATATATGGGCAAAACGACTTGTCATACTTGGTTGGAAGGAAGAAAGATATGATCGTATGTAGGCAATACATATCTTAGTTTGAAAAATAATATTTCCTAAACCAACATAATTGGTTCCTAGTGTGTGAACTCAGATAACGAGACGTGGTTAAATGCAGCAAAAATCACTTTTTGGCCTCCATACGCGAAGAAGCCGGTCGTAAAATGAGCAACTAGCCACAATAGTACTGCCTCCTGGTAATAACTTTGCTCGCTGCCAATCTGCCCCGTATGCAAGTGAGCCGTGCTGACTGTAAGCTTCAACAACTTCCGGTTTCTTGTCTCCAATCTTGACGATTGCAAATCCGTTATGCATACACGCTGCTAAGACCAAACCTGACACAAAAGGATGGTGCTTGATTCTCCAAACTCCTCCTCCAAGACAAACTGAAGTTTCATTCACTGGTCTTGAGATGCACCTTAGATCCCATACCCTCAAGTATTCATCATAGCTACCTGTAAGTATAGTATTTGGGTCAGTGGGGCTCTTGGCAATGCAACAAACTCCCATCTTATGCACCTTGGAATTCTGGAAAACCATCCCGGATGGATTATCCCGCATATCCCAACAGCTGAATTTGCAGTCATCTGATCCTGTATATACTAATTGTGGTTGGTGAATGTCAAAGCAAGTTGTCCAAAGCTCAAAATCATGTGCCTTCCACTCTTGTAATTTTTCTATTTTGGACTCTGCAAGTGTAGTTATTGAAACAGAACCATCAGAAAGTCCGACTGAGATAGATGTGGCTGCTGGGTTCCAATCCAGGAAAAGACACATGGAGAAGCTTATTTTTTCACCACACACTTCATTAAGAAAGCCTCCTGCATTGAAGAAAAATAAATCCAGGGAATATTTAAAAAAGACAAAAAAAAAAAAAGAAAAGAAAAAGGCTAAACATCAGCTCCATAAGCAACAAATTTTCTCTAACAATGGCAACATAAGAATATATTTGATCAAAGGGGTAATATTGTACCTTTCACAGCCATCTCAAAAGGGGTGAAAGTCAGTTACCTAAAGCATCATTGATAGGGATAAAGTTCACTTAAGCAAAGCACACTTGGCTTGTTGTGAGGGTTTTACTTTAATCGCTCTCGGGTTGATAGGGATTAGTCCTAAGTCCAATGTGACATGGGATACTATGGGTTTAAAAAGAAACCCTATCCTAACAATATTTAAGGAGTCGCAGAAAATAGATGACAAATTGAACTGAACACCAGTATTAGTATGCTCTTGCACTAATCTAAATTAGTGAAAGATATTAACATATGCTCTAACACTAATTTAAAGTAGAAAGAAACTAATATAGAAGTTTGTATGATCTAAGTTATTTCGACTCTTCATTTTTCTAGAAGTATTCGTGTTTGATGCTTCTGTTAGATGAATTACACAACAGTATGATATGACCTTCCAAAGATTCTTTCAAATACATGGAAAAACCTAAAAAAAGGGTGAATATACCATGCTGGGCATAAACTCGCATTTGACATTCACACCTGAGGTTGAGTAATTTTAGTTCATCAATTCAGGTACCTTGTATTTTTTTTTCTCGTTAGTGGGATAATTGATCATTACCTACCCCATAATTACTTCCTTGAAGTTGATTACCATGGATTAAACAACATAAAGACATGAATGTTAAAGCATGCAAGGCATGATTTTTGTTCTCCCAACTAATTAGATAATCTGCAATCGAATCACTAGAATCTTCAATATGACAACACGGACTTCCAAGCATAGCAAAATGAGTTTCAAAATTCTGAATTACTTACAGTGATGAAAACAAGACTAAGAAAAATACATAAAATGTTACGTAAGCTTGAAACATACCTCTAGGTTTCTCTTCATTAGAGCAACCCTCTAAACTATAGATTCTCAAGTACCCATCAGCATCAGCTTGAGCAAGGAGAGGACCCACATTGCTTCCAACTGTGCTCCACTTAATATCAAAAATCCCAGCAGTGTCCACGCGATGAAACAACTCGAGATTACCCTTTTCGGCATTAACATCGAATAATGAAATGCTACCAGCTCGGATTGGTTGCTCACCTTCTTGCAGGGTGTACGTTGAAGCCGCCAATACATGTTGGTACCCATCGTGGAGGCAAAACTCTACGGCATCAGCATTGCCTTCTAAATAGCAATGAGCCACGTCCATTCCTCAGCTGCGCATTTCATCAAACAGGTTGTAGGCACATAAATGAAACTTAATATACCCTCCAATGTAAAAATAAATAAGAAAAACTCTTTGTTGGATCAATTGATTTAAGATACTAGAGTGATGGAAAATGTTGGCACATTCTTTGAGGAAAATCGGAAAATTTAAAGAATAAGGAACTACCTTATGTTGTTACTTTCGTAGTCTTCATAACATTTTCCAGCATCACCTAACTCTTTCTGAATTGGAGTTTTTATCGACAAACACTTAGAGCCAGTGTCTAGCAGATCCTGTAAATCTTGTCTTGGGTGCTCGATCTTCTATGTTGCAACTCTCCCAATCTTTCACAAGTTTTTGAAAAAAAAAAGAGAGAAAGGGTAAAAAATGCATTTGCCACCGAAATATGTTTTTGAAGTTTCGAATTAACCCTTTATTTTAACTTGAAAGTAATATAAATTTATATTTGGCCCCTTCAACCTCCATAAATTTTCAATCTAATCCTTATAGATTTGCAGTTTTCTTAACCATTTATGTAGATTTGTAGTTTGATATGATAATGCAGTAACACTTTAATTATACATAATGTTTAATTATTTTGTCAACCTTTTCATGCTCATAATAAAAAGAACTATTACAATATTTGAAACATATTGGACAATACTTATTTTAATTTTTATTTTGTAATATTAAATTATTTTATATAAATTTTAATTAGATTATAATTTTTTAAACATTCAAATTTTAATAATTATATGTAATTTTTTTAAATATACAGACAACCAACATTTTGAAAATTGAAAAACAGCATCTTATTATAATTTTCTATATATTATTTTTAATTTGTATAGGATTGCACTGTAACAAATTTGTATAACTAAAACAATTTCCCTAGCCTAATTAAAAATTATATTTTTTAAATTAATATTTTTGCAATATACAATTAAAGGGTTAGTACTCACGCATTTACGATAAAGATATATCCATATCAAACACGCATGCACTACGTGCAAAGAGAACTGCCTAAATAAAATGTTACAACAGCTTTCCGGAAATTCGAACCCGAGTGGGTTCTAAGATAAACAATCTTTAGTCATCAGGAAAGTTCTTTAAATTAAAATTAATCCATTCAAACTTTAAAAAGCTATTTGAAGCAAACCAAAAATTAGACAAATAATCTATCTTTTCAAAAAGTACTTATTTATACTTACTATTATGTAAGCAATTTATTGAATTGATTTCACCCTTAATCGGTCATTAACTCATATATAAAATTATAAAAATATTCCCTTTTTAAAATTATAATTAATATTATTATGATACACTTTTGTCTTGTCGTACTTTTATATCATAATATTTAAATAAAATAATTAAAAATCATGAATCCAAGGATCCAACACGTGTTCAATAGTATTAAATTATAAATTCATTACCATTCCACCTATATTTATAATTACATAAATTGTAAAAGAAAATATTTTTATTAAATGACTATTATTATTTTTGATAACTTTTTTTTCTTTTTAGACTTTCTTATAGTTTTAAAATAAAACAACTAAAATTAATATGTTTAGTAATTGAACCTGTGTTTAAAAGAATTTGTTTACACTATTAATAATTCTTGAGTAAACTCAAAAAAAAAAAACTTTAACATAAAATTTTTTCTCTCACCAATTTTCTGTATCACTAATTGTGTCAACTCGATATTTAATTTTTAAAAACTAGATTTTTAATTCTGAATTTTCTTTTCACTAACTTGATAACTTTTTGAAGTGATATAGAAAAATGATAATATCACAATAAATTATTGGAGTGCATTTAAAATTCTTAATATGATGTATTTACCTATTTCAATTTTCTTTTACTCACAAGTTAAACTATTTTTTATTTTAATTTTTTACATATTGCATATATGTTGTTGTTATTAATATTAATTTCAAACTAACGTTTCATTTATTTATTGTTTGTTATTTTTAAACACACACCTATACTTTAAATATTGGTTTCCACATGCATTCGCGTGCAATAGAATTTCTAGTATCGATAAAATTGTTAATTGAGTTGATGTCACAAGTTAACTTGATACCAACTAAAAATTGATGGCAACACCAAGATAAACAATTATATTACATTTAGTATCCTTAATAAGATGTATTTACGATGAATTTTCTTTTAATCATTATTATATTTTTATCATGATCTGGAGGTCATGTTGGGTTGTTGTGCCAGAGGAGATTGGTGTGGAGCAGTTTTAAGGTTCACATGGAAGGCCTGTGGGATGGGAATGTCAACATGGGCTATTTGGATTGACAAAAATATTGATGTGGAAAAATTGAATCTTCTTACTAAGAATTGCAGCAGTTTTTATGAATGTCAAGGTTTAAATGGTGCAATGAATATGATTGGGGTGTTGATGAAGTTCCAGTGAAGGATTCTTATTATTCATGCCGTGCCATGTGTGGGAAAGCTTCTCTTAAGAGCTTGCCGAGATATATGATTAACCCTGCCTTTTTCTTGATTGTTAAGTTAGTGAACGATAATAACTTAGGCAGAATTGAGTGTGAACATTATTACTGTTGACATCATTTTTTGGATGAAAACGGGGTCGATTTGGGTTTTGACGAAAACGAAAAAAACGGGAGTCGCCACCAATCCTTTTTAAAGAGGTGTGATTGGATCACCTCGAAAAGTTGTTGTTTTAATAAACAGTTTGATTTTATTAAAACAACGATTTTGGTCCACGAAATTCAGAAAACGGGTTCGGGAGTCGGTTACGCACGAGGAAGGATTAGCACCCTCGATACGCCCAAAATTGGTACCTAGTTGATTTCTTAATGTCTTAATGTCGAAAATTGAGAACTTTGGAAAATTTTAAAAATACGATCCTTGTATTAAAACGTTAAAAATTTTCAGCAAAAGGGCATGTTTCACGTTATTCGAGAAAGAGAATCATATCCAGTAAGTTAGGACACAATGTCTCAAATTCCCGATACGCGAATGAATGCCAAAAATTTGCTTATTTAAAAGATATTTAGTTATCTCGAATTTCAGAAAAAAGGGATCAGGCCCAGTAAGTTAGGACTTAATCTTTTCTTAATTTTCGAGGTTGTTTAAAGCTTAGGTTTGAAAACATTCGTGTGCTTAGATATATTGGGAAAATCGAAACCCAGTAAGTTAGGGTACGACTTTCTCAAATCTAAACACGAGATTTTGCTTATTTGAAAGTCAAAATTTATACATCGAGATAAATTAATCTAACTCAAAATAATAGAGATGAAACACGAGATCAATATGCGTATAAAATAATATTGGATGCGATAGTATAAAAATAATACAAGCAACAATAATAAGAATGAATGAATAAAAAGGGACATATTAATAACATGCAAAATAGCAAATATAAGCAAATAAAGTTGAAACATTCCTTTAGAATAATAATAAAAATGTAAATGAATAATTGAATAAAGAAAATGGATAAAATTGTAAAAGCCTAAAAGATGTATAGGTATGTATATTAAAATTATAAAGTATAAAAAGTATATATATATATGAGTATGTATTAATGTGTGTGTGAAAATGAAAATACGTGTATATATATATACAGATATGTAAACAAATCATAAACTAATATATATATATATAAGGGTGCATACATGAGCTATATAAATATGTACGTATCTATGTCTATATAGATTATAAAATGTATGTATGTATATATGTAATTAAATTTAAAATTAAATGGCATAAATGAGTAAATAATGATAATGATGATAATAATAATGTAATATAATAGTAATAATAATATTAAAATAATTAATTTAATGATAAAATAACTAAAATAACAAATAAAGGATTAAATTGAAAACTAAACTAAAATTTGGGGTCGAATTGCAAATAAATAAAAATGATTCGGGGGCTGAAATACGAGGCACTTAAAGGCTGGGGGACTGATTGCGCAATAACCCCACTCCTATGCGCGTCGTTTTGTGCCGGACTCAACTGAAACTGTTTTAAAATGCCTTGGCCAAGATGTAAAAAGGGGAAGACCTGATTGCAAACGCCACAAAAAGGGAAGGGACCTATTGCGTAAATATCCCCCTAAGGGAAAAGACGCAGATCCCCTCCTGGCGGGTCGGGTCGGGTCGTGCATGTGGGCTATAGGCAAAACGGCGCCGTTTTAAATGCTATAAAAACTAACTAAAAAAACCCTAAATTTCATTTATAGCCGCAAGAATAAAAAAAAGAAAGAGAGGGAGCTTCCCTATCCCTCTTTGGTTCTCTGAACTCCGGCGCTTGTCTCAACGGCGCTTTGCCGTGTGACCACCGCGGCCAAAGGCCGATGCGGCGTGAGAAGGCCCTCTTTGGCTGTGTTCCAAAATGAACCTGAAGGTATGGATTTTCGAACCTAAAAAAGAAGAAGAAAGCCCTTAGCCCCTCCTTTCAACACCAATCCGGCGAAGCCCAAGACGGTGGAACGACGGGGTAATTCGGGTAATCTCTTTTCCCTTTCCTTTATTATCTATTTAATGTACAAAAAAATAAAAAAATAAAAAAAGTACGAATCTAATATAAAAAAAACCTTGAATCCGTTTTTTGCTTTTATTTCTTTATGCTAATGTGTTTTTTTTTACCAAAATCCCCCCCTTTTACATTTCACCACATACTTGGCTTTATAGCCGAAAGAAAAGATGAAAAATGCAGGAAAATTCCCTCTTTTGCTACTGTTTTTCTAGTCTGCTTCCATTTCTCTCTTTTCGCTACTTGTTTGCAGGTACATGGCAAGGTCAACTTGCCGTTTCGGTGCAAGGCCGGCTGGTGGTGGCAGGCCTCGGGCATGGTGCGCGCTGAAGGCTCACATGGGTAGCAGCAGGGGAACGGCGCCAGAAACCCTAGGGTTTCTAGCATTTTGAAAATGTCAAACACTTTGGGCCATTTGGGCTTTTGAATTTTGGGTTGTAGGTCTGTTATTGTAATTGGGTCAATAAATTTTTTTGGGTTGGTAGGTTCAGGCTAGGGTTTATATGGGCCCGGGCAAAATAAGGTCTGTACAATTACTATTTAAATATTTAAAAAGAAGACATAATCAAATCATTGAATTTTGCTTTTGATTTTACTAACTTTTTTTCCCCTACAGTAATGATTATGAAATACCTTGGGAGAGCAGTAAGTTTTTATTTGGTTTTTTTTGTGGGCAAACTAAGATCGGATCGGAGAGGGAAAAATTAAGAAAAAAACAACAAAGCTGCAAAGCTTGTGCAGAGTGATCCCAATCCTAGTCAACCTAGTCATCTCGTTCTTTAATCCCTTCTTTCTCTTTGCATCTTATGTATGCTTAAAACTGTCTCTTTGTGCTGTCAAGCTCTCTCTATGAAGGGGATAGGATTGACGAACGTGCTACAGAAGATCGACACACCAAGTATGTGAGATTTAATGACCAACAGGTGTGATCCGATGTAGTTAAGGCTATGGACCTGTCATCTGATCCGACTCTATGATGGAAACATAGGCTTTTAGGAAAATGTTATTCAAATCTGAAGAAGGTGACTGAATCTACTGGATCCTAAGGGGATAATGATTTTGATTTTTTTTATGGAGATATCAAGAAGTCTACGGTTAATGGCATCCCTTCGATTGAATTTTCAGAAAGGGTTCATCAACTTCTCATCAGGGATATCGAGAATGGATATTTTTTGGTAAAGTTTCAAGACAAAAGCGACTTTGAAAAAGTGATCTCTTAAGGGCCACGGGTCATTTAGAATCAGTGGGAGGAAGTCGATGCTGATATCTGTGCTTAGGTCAAAAAGGTATTTGCCGAAGAAATTATAGATCCAAAGTTGAACAATACACTGATTGTGCTTATTCCTAAGGTAGCAAGCCTTGAGAATTTTGCTCAATTTCGCCTATCAGCCTGTGTTTTGTTTTATACAAATTAATTATGAAGTTAATTGCCAACCATTTCAAACTTATTTTTCCCAAGATCATTGCTCAATGTTATAGTAATATAAGGAAGTTGGTTAGTCATCAAGTCAGTAGTTAGTGAGCAGTTAGTTAGTTAAGGAAGTTACAATCTATCAATGCTGTATAAATACATGTGTTGAGCTTTCTCAGTAATACAAGTTGATAATATTCATCAGTTACTGTTTGCTTAGTATATTTCAACATGGTATCAGAGGTTAGTTTTTTCCTGGGATAAAATCTCTGTGTGTCTGTTGTTTGCATGGATCTTCCATCGAGTCCATCTGCTGCTCAGTTTGCCATTTCCATGATGGCATCTCATCTGTTTACTGGTGTTGTTGATAATAGGTTTTTCTCAACCAAGAAGGTTAGTGTTCTTCTTGATGACTCTAACTATCTTTTGTGGCATCAGCAAATTCTTTTGGCAGTTAAAGCTTATAAACTGCAAAGTTTTCTTGATTTAAAGACTATTCCACCTCCTTCGACGGTGCTTGATGATAATGGGGTGTCTCAAGAAAATGCTGACTTTGCGAGGTTTGAACAGCAAGATAGCACGCTTGCTTCTTGGCTTTTGTCTTCAGCTAGTACAACAGTTCTACCTGATCTAATTGGTCTGGACACGAGTGCACAAATCTGGAATGCTATTGTGTCATTGTATGGAAGCAAGTCTACTTCACGGCTAATGTTCTATCGCCGTGCTTTGCACTCACAACGAAAGGGCGATCTCTCTATGCGAGAGTTTTTAATGAAGATTAAGTGTTTTTGTGATAATTTGGCTGGCTGTGGGGAGATCATCAGCGAACACGAACATATCACAGCGATCTTAAATGGACTACCATCTGAGTACGAGGCAATTGTTTCTATCATTGTCGCCAGTCCAACGCGTACAGCCTTTAGAGTGTCATGACTATGCTGATTGATGCTGAGTCTCAACAACAAGCTCTAATGGTTGAGGCTCCCAGCTCTGCCAATCTAGTTTCACAGCAGTCTGTTGACTCTCCTACTGAGAGGTCCACACCGGTTTATCGGCCATCTACCTCTCGTGGTCGTGGGCGTGGCCGTTCTTCTAGCATGCGATTTCAATGTCAATTATATGGTAAAATAGGACATCTTGTGGACCGTTGCTACTACCGGTTTGATTCGTCCTACAAAAGCACTAACTACAGGCCTCATCCACAAGCTAATGTCTGTATGGCTGCTCCTCCTATGGTTCCATACTCTAACTGGACATATCAGGTGACTCATCCTTCTAGCTGGCCAAATTCTTTTGTTGGTAACCCAGTGCAACAGGTTCCATCCATGGCTGTGTCTGCTCCTCAACCCCATGCTATGGTAACTACTCCTGATACGGTTGGGGATGCTGCATGGTATCCCGATTCTGGGGTAACGCATCATCTCACTCACTCAGTTGAATCTCTTGGTGATAACACGTCTCGTCATGGACCAGGTAGGGTGTATGTTGGTAATGGTAATTCTCTGCCTGTGTTATGCTCCGGTCAGTCAGCTCTTATTACTAAGACATGACCACTTTACATGAAGTCTTTACTATATACACCTTGAATAACTAAAAACCTGCTTTCTGTGTCTAAGTTCACCAGAAACAATCAAGTGATGTTTAAAATCTTTCCTTCACAATGTCAAGTTCGAGACTTAAAGACCAATGAGGTGCTTCTTCAAGGTTCAGTGCAGCATGGCCTGTATAAGCTTCGTTTCAACAACACTCTTAAGAATGATCAGCCTAGTCAGGCAACTAGTTGTTTTCAAACTCATGCTTCAGTCCCTCTAAGTCTGTGGCATGCTAGGCTAAGTCATCCTTGCAGAAATGTACTGATCAAAGCATTACAGTGTTGTAATATGGTTTTTTATGACAATAAAGATATGTTTGCATGTGTTGCGTGTCACTTAGGTAAAGAGCATAAACAGCCCTTACCCTCCTCAGAGACTCAATATGTTGCACCTTTACAACTTGTAGCAGCAGATGTCTAGGGTTCAGCACCGGTAACATCGAATGGGTTTCGATATTATGTAGCATTTACAGATGCTTTTACAAGATTTACATGGCTCTATTTCTTGCATAAAAAGTCAGAAGTTGTCACTGTTTTTCCTTAGTTTCACAAACAGGTTGAGAGGGCTCTTGGGCTGAAGCTTCGATCACTACAAACAGATGGTGGGGGTGAGTTTCAAGCTCTTCGACCCTACCTCGCTCAGCATGGAATTCTGCAGAGAGTCAGATGTCCCTACACGTCAGCCCAAAATGGCTTGGTTGAATGCAAGCATCGCCAGATAGTTGAAACTGGGCTCTCTATGCTAGTTCATGCCTCAATACCAGTGACATATTGGAATGATACTTTCAGCAATGTTGCCTATCTCATTAACAGATTACCCTCTGCACCTTTAGGATATATTTCTCCTTATGAAAAGCTTTTTCAAACTAAGCCCAACTATTCCTTCCTTAGAACCTTTGGATGCCTGTATTTTCCAAACCTTAGACTGTATAACAAACTTAAGCTCCAATTTCTATCCACTCCTTGCATTTTTCTCGGATACTCTACTCTTCATAAAGGGTATCGTTGCCAAGATAGCAATGGCCGAATTTACATCTCTCGACATGTAACATTTCATGAAGATCAATTTCAGTTCAAAGACACTTGTTCCAAAACAACCCCAGTCACTACACCCTCTCACACTAGCTCCAGGTTGATGGTTCTAGCTCCCAGATTAAACCTTCATGGGTCATCCGCTCAGTCTTCTAGTCAACCTACTTTGTCCTTACCACCCTCCCTACCTACTTCACTGGTCTGTCCACAACCTGACTCACCTATCTCTCCCATGTTGACTGGTCCCTCAATTGCGTCACTAACTCACTCACTTGTCCTTGTGCCTATATCATCTCCCATTCCTACTCCACAAAACTCTGATGCTATGGTCACCCGCAGCAAAGCCGGCATTTTTAAACCGAAGTTTTACATAAGTGGTGTTGACTTATCGCCTGATGTTCCTACGAACGTTCATGCTGCTATGGCTCATCCCCTCTGGAAAGAAGCTGTTCTTGTTGAGTTGGATGCTCTTGTCCGTAACAACACCTGGACCCTGTAACACCCCCTAACCCCAAACCGTCGCCGAAACAGGGTTACGAGGCATTACCGGATATACAAGAAATTTAAAAATAATTCTTAAATAAATAACCAACCTATTAAGATAATTAATAAACTGTTATAAATTTTACTAATTGATTTCATTCATTTTTAGAAAATTTTCGGCAACATTTCTGCTTATTTTTACATCAAACCCCTGCAATTTAAAACCATATCATTTTCAAATATAACCAATCAATCAATTCATTTCACATTCACATTTTCTATTCTAAATACTTCTAATCAAACTCAATCTACATGATATTAATTTAAATTTAACAAAACAATAAATAAATCAAATTAGGTAAACTTCATTCATTATAAATCTTAAACTTATAATACTAACATTTTTAACCATTTATATTAAACATAATAATCTTTATACACATCCTATGTACATGCCACATTTACCAAACAAAATATACATCACCAAAGTTACGCTGAAGTCGGAATTGATCTGGATGCTGAATCGGGACCTTTGACTTCTATCGACCTGCGCACGGAAACAACCGTACGCTGAGTATTTCATACTCAGTGGTATTACCATAATTCAAATTATAACAATAATAAACATGTAATGCATAATTCGCATAGACAATTTAAATTCAATATCTCAACAATAGCAATTCATCAACCAATATCGTATATCCATAATTTGAGTTTGAACAAATCATGAACCTTAGGTTCATTTCTCAATCTCATTTCACATTTCGATTCACAATTCAACTTTTTCATTTCATTTCAATAGCTCATTTGACCAACTCATTCGGTTTATCATTTCATCATTTACCCTGTTAACAAAACTCGGACTTTGGTGGATACACGGATCCAACCAAACACACCAGAATGGCACCCAGTGCCTCATCGGATAGTTCGAAGCAATAGTTGACACCCAGTGTCTCATCGGCAAAGCCGAAGAAAGTTGGTACCCAGTACCTCATCGAATCTATCCGAAGGAATATAGTGACACCCAGTGTCTCATCGACTCGAGGTCGAAGTATCCCTGAACTCTTCCAATCCTATGGCATGCCAACTATATCCGACTCAGCCCGACTAGTTAATAGGGTATTTAAATCACATATATTCTCAATTCAATTACAATTTCTCACATTTTCAATTCAATCATTTTTCCACCTTTCAATCAATAATTATTTCACAAATTCACACATTTTCACAACTCAATACATTTCCATACAATTTAATACCATTCACAATTCGATTCAAATTCATTTCCCAATTTCAATCAACAAACAATTCAAATATTTATTCATATCGACTATTCACTTTAATTCCAACTAATAATAATAATAATAATAATAATAATACTAATATTAATACTTACCTCACATTTCATTTACTAAACACATAATTTAAAATTTAACATTTAATAATAAATAACTTGAATTATGGTAATACAAACCGTAAATCTCCCGCTTTAGTCCTCGATAGCTTTCCCTTTTCCTTTTGATGGCGATGCCTCGGGTTCTTTGTTAGCTACGAAAATAATAATAATTTATACTATTAATTTCAACACTAATTATGATAAATAATTAAATTTCTATTCAATTTCTTCATTATCCTCAATTTAATCCTAACAAAATTCACTTACTTTCCTAATTCAATTCACACTCTATTTCTATTCAAATTTCATCCAAACTTAAATTTAACTATTAAAATTTCAGCATATTTTCCTAATTTCGAATTTTCCCCAATTTAGTCCCTAACACATAAAACTTATAGTTTCTTTTATAATTTAATCCTTTTATCAATTCTAACTTGAAATTTATTCAATTAAATCCCTAATTCAGCAATTTATTCAACATGAATCATGCTTAAAAAAAACTATAAACTTCCAAAATATTAACTTAATTTCATCAAAACTTTGTTTTAAAACTTCTAAATCATCAAAACTAAATAAAAAGGGCTTAATTGACTTACCAAATTAACTCCAAGCTTTAAAAATCTATTTTCCCCTTTTTCTTTCTTTTTCTTCTTTCTCCCCTCTTTCTCCTCTGTTTCGTCTCTTTCTCTGTTTTTATTTTTCACTTGCCTATTCTGTTTCTTTCTTTTATTTCATTTGCCTTCTTTTATTTCATTTTATTTTATTTACTTTATATATTTTATTCTAAATATCTATTAAATATTCAATCATATATTCACATTTGTACACCATCAACACCATACAATTGTCACTATTTAATTTGTTTACCAAATAAAAATCTCATAATATAATTAATTAATTAATTAATATCTTTTACTTAAATTTTAAGTAAATAATAATTATAATACAAGTGTATATATATTATTATTACACTTGTACCATCTTTTCACCATACATTTGTGTTAATTTTAATTTATTCCATAATAAAATAATTCAATTAATATAAATTACCATTTGAATAAATAATTATAATAATTATAATAATTATATACATATAATATTTATATATAACTTAAACAAAATCTTGAATTTAATGCATATGCCACCTCATTTATGGGACTTGGCATATTTGCCTATTTAGTCCTTTTAACTTTCTTTTAATCTATAATTAAACTTTCACTTCCATTGCAATTTAATCCTTTTCCTAATCATTTTTAATTAGACTAAATTCACTTAATTAATACATAATTAATCACTCACTAAACTCATAATTACTTCTAATAATTATTTTCGAACTCAATTCACTAAGACGGAGGCCCGATAATACACACACTTTTCCGGTGCCCATGGATTTTGGGTCGTTACATTTCTCCCCCTTAATAAATTTCATCCTCGAAATTTACCTGAGAAGAGATGAGGATATTGTGCTCTCATCGTCTCTTCCGGTTCCCAAGTCGCTTCTTCCACACTATGACTTCTCCATAAAACTTTTACTAAAGGAACCCGTTTATTTCTTAATTCTTTCACTTCTCGTGCTAATATCTGAACCGACTCTTCTTTATATGTTAAATCAGATCGAATTTTAATGTTTTCAGTGGGAATGATATGAGAAGGATCCGATCTATATCTCTGAAGCATCGAAACATGAAAAACATCATGAATTTTCTGTAATCTGGAGGTAAAGCTAATCGATAAGCAACAGGCCCAATTCTTTCCACAATCTCATACGGCCCAATAAAACGTGGACTCAATTTTCCCTTCCGACCAAATCTCAAAATTTTCTTCCACGGTGATACCTTGAGGAATACCTTATCACCAACGGAATATTCAATATCTCGTCGTTTCAAATCCGCATAAGATTTCTGTCTGTCGAAAGCGGCTTTCAGTCTATCTTTAATCTTTTTAACTGTTTCTTCTGTTTCTTGAATCAATTCCGGCCCAATCATTTTTCTTTCTTTTAATTCTATCCAACACAATGGTGATCGACACCTTCGACCATAAAGTGCTTCATACGGAGCCATTTAAATACTAGATTGAAAACTATTATTATAAATAAATTCTGCTAGTGGCAGATATCGTTCCCAACCTGATTCAAAATCAATGATACAAGCTCGAAGCATATCTTCTAATATCTGAATTACCTGTTCAGATTGTCCGTCAGTTTGAGGATGGAAAGCTGTACTGAAATTAAGTCGAGTACCCAATGATTCATGTAGCTGCCTCTAAAATCTCGATGTAAATCGAGGATCTCGGTCTGAAATTATCGATATCGGAATACTATGTAATCTAACAATTTTCCGAATATAAACCTTGGCAAGCTTCTGTAGTGACCAGTCGGTTCTAACTGCTATAAAATGAGCTGACTTTGTGAGTCGATCGACAATCACCCAAATGGCATTCTTTTTACTCACTGGCAATGGCAATCCCGTAAAAAAATCCATGGTAATGCAATCCCATTTCCACTCGAGAATAGTAATAGGCTGTAACAAACCTGTTGGTACCTGATGTTCTGCTTTTACCCGCTGACAAGTCAAGCATTTACTAACATACTCGATTATATCTTTCTTCATCCCTGGCCACCAATACAGTTCTCGTAGATCACGATACATTTTCGTTCCACCTGGGTGCAAAGCAAAAATACTATCATGTGCTTCTCGGAGAACCAGTTCTTTAGTCTCAGAAGTAGCTGGAACACAAATTCGATTCTGAAATCTCAAACAATCATGCTCGTCAATACTAAAATTTTCCACCGCACCATACTGTACCATTTCTCTTTTCTTCATCAATTTTTCATCTTTTAGCTGTGCTGCTCTGATTTGGTCAAACATTACCGGCTTGACTCTTAACTCAGCTAACAAACTTCCATCATCATTAATACTAAGCCGAGCGAACATTGTCCGTAATTCAACCGCTACTTTTCTGCTCAATGCATCTGCTACTACATTCGCCTTTCCTAGATGATAATCTATAACACAATCATAATATTTCAAAAGTTCTATCCATCGTCTCTGCCTCAGATTCAACTCCTTTTGTGAAAAAAGATATTTAAGACTTTTATGATCAGTATAAATATAACATTTCTCACCATACAAGTAATGTCTCCAAATCTTCAATGCAAAGATTACAGCAGCTAACTCCAAATCGTGTGTCGGGTAATTGCACTCATGTGGCTTCAACTGTCGAGATGCATAAGCTATTACTTTTCCATCTTGAATCAATACACAACCCAAACCATTCAAAGAAGCTTCACTGTACACTATGAAATCTTTCCCTGATTCTGGTAAAGTTAGGACTGGTGCCTCTGTCAACATTTGTTTTAATGTCTCAAAACTTCTCTGACACTGATCATCCCAGATAAATGAAACATTCTTCTGTAGTAACTTGGTCATCGGCAAAGCTATCTTCGAAAACCCATTTACAAATCTTCTGTAATACTCAGCCAAACCAAGAAAACTGCGTACCTCTGATACATTCTTTGGTGCCTTCCATTGAACAATTGCCTCGATCTTCTTCGGATCAACTCTAATCCCATCCGCAGATACAACATGTCCTAAGAATACTACTTCTGATAACCAGAATTCACATTTACTTAGTTTCCCGTACAACTGTTTTTCCCGCAGAATCTGTAACACGGTTCTGAGATGCTGATCATGCTCTGACTCTGACTTCGAATAAACCAAGATGTCATCAATAAAAACCACCACAAGCTGATCTAAATACGGCTGAAAAATACGATTCATCAGATCCATAAAAGCAGCTGGAGCATTAGTTAACCCGAACGACATTACCAAAAATTCATAATGACCATATCGAGTACGAAAAGCAGTCTTTGGCACATCACTTTCTTTTACTTTCAGCTGATAATACCCAGATCTCAAGTCAATCTTCGAAAATACTGAAGCTCCTTTTAGCTGATCAAATAAATCATCTATACGGGGCAACGGATAACAGTTCTTGATCGTCACTTTGTTTAACTGTCGGTAATCAATACAAAGCCGCATCGATCCATCTTTCTTTTTAACAAACAATACTGGAGCTCCCCAAGGCGAAATGTTCGGTCTAATAAATCCACGATCTAACAAGTCCAGTAACTGCACTTTCAACTCTTTTAACTCAGTGGGCGACATTCGATACGGTGGTATAGAGATTGGTGCTGTACCCGGATACCCTCTATAGCAAATTCAACCTCTCTGTCAGGTGGTAAACCCGGTAGTTCTTCAAGGAATACATCTGGAAACTCACATATGATTCTGATCTTACTGCACTGACTACCAACCAAATCAGAATTAATAACATAGGCTAAATATGCTGTACAACCTTGCTGAAGCAATTTATTAGCCTTTATCGCTGAAATAATACGTGCCGGTCCATTAGTACAAATACCCTTTACCTTAATTCTGTCCCCGGCTTCTGTCTGGATACTAAACTTCTTTTTATAACAATCCAATACCACTCCGTGTTCAGACAACCAATCCATCCCCAGTATTATATCAAAATCCCCAAATGGCATAATCAACAGGTCAATAGGAAAAGTTTTATTTTGTATAATTAACGGGCATCTCGGACAAACCTGATTCACTAATACTGTTTGCCCCAACGGACTCGACACTTCTACAGTCACTCTAGATACTTCAGAATTAAATTTTACCGAAAAATTTAATTATGTCTGCTATTTCTAATTCTACCATGCAAGTATTCTGGAATGGTGTGTCGACTTAGAAATTCAGGCCTGTCAGAGGGATTCGACAACGATGCCCTTTTTCTCCCTACCTCTTTGTATTGTGTATGGAATGCCTTGGACATAGTCTTCACTCTGCTATATTTATAGGTAAGAGGTGTCTTATCTGGTTATCCCAGACTGGTTCGATTATATCTTATCTTTTCTCTACCGACGATTTGTTTATTTTTAGCAAAGTGGATATGCAACAAGCTCGACTTCTTAAGGATATTTTAGAGTGTTTCTGTACTTTCTCTAGGCATAAGGTTAACGCTCTAAAAACAAATATCTTCTTTTCCAGTACAGTTGATGATGATCTAGAGATGCTGATTAGTGATTTGCTTGGTTTTTAATAAGTGGATAATCTTGGACACTACTTAGGTGTACCTTTATTCCATGAGAGTGTTACTACTAGTTACTTGAGATTTGTGGTGGGAAAAGTTCATAGTAAGTTACAAAGTTGGGATGCCAGACAACTATATTTAGCTGGTAGTGTAACACCCTTAACTCGTATCCGTCGTCGGATTAAGGTTACGAGGCATTACCGGACATAACACAACTCAGAACAGACGTTCATTAGAATTCAAGAATTTAAACAATTCACATGCTAATAGTTTAACTCAAAATATACCTGAACTTACTACTCAATTATTCATATACACATATTTGGCCAGCCATTAAAATTGAAATGCTTTACATACTAAACCCAAAAATTTTCATTTTAACGTTACTATCTTTAGCTGAATGTATAGGTAAATAGTTTATAGATTTCAAACTTACTTTAAATACATACATATGTATATAATATATTATTTAAGAGTTTTAAAACATACATTATTATTTATTATCAACTAGCACAAATGAATATATTATTATAGCCATTTTAAAAGAAACATAAGCCGAATATGCAATTTACAAGTCAACTATACTTATACTCATAATTAGTTTAATACCAAATTATACATAATTTTCAATTTCATATAATCCAATATACATATGCAAATTACTAATTTATTTCATAACATTTTGTTAATATAAACACCTTTCATGAACTAAATTTATCAACCATTTAATCTAAAACATGCTAAACCATTTACCTATAACCGAATTCATATAATACCAAATCCAAAACATATTACATGTATATGACATATTTGACTAATACCAACTAATTTATTATAACCCATACACATTCAAACTAAATGTCATTCAACCACATGTACTTTCGGCCAAATAACTAACTCCATAGCCGAATCATCAAATTCAAAAAAAAAACAAGACATATGCATCACATATATTTATATATCATAAGCTTAAACCACGATCAAATATGCATAAGTATAAGCTTGGTTTTAAACCATTAGTACAAAACATATGCATTGAAAACAAACTCAACTGCAAGAAAATAAGCCACTTTCGCATGGCTATTAATTACAGTTACAAAATTTCAAAATACGACATTTAAAATATCATCCAACCTATACATGCCATAAATTGAGTTCAAACATTTAAATACCGAAATAGTAGATAGAGTGATGAATTTTGCTGACGATCCCCGAGCTTGAAGCTTGATTTAAAAGTCTATAAAACAGAGAAACGTAAACACACCAAGTAAGCTTATAAAGCTTAGTAAGTCTTTAACATAACAAAAATATATAAAAATCATATAATTCCTTAAGTAAATTTATTAAAACCGTAAGTACCACATATAATTATTATCTAAACATTTATTAACCTTAGAACAATTTCATTACATCTAATAAACATTATATAAACTTTTGAATTGAAATTACTATAGCATAAGGCCGAATATTTATTTGACAAATACTTATATATATCTATCAATATCACTTTTATATACAATCAATTAATATACTTACCTCAACATCGAACAGGATATATCATAATACATACATGTTTATTTAATTTTTTTTACAATCCATTTGATATTACATTGACAATAAACATAAACTTTCTAAACACATATATTGAATAGATTCACCGACGCGTAGCCTGCTAGGCTTGAAGCCTGATTCAATACACTGGCATTAAACCTGCTAGACGTAAGGTCTGAAATATTTCACCGGCATTAAGCCTACTAGACGTAAAGTCTGAAATATTTTACCGGCATTAAGCTTGCTAGGCACAAAGCCTGAAAATCTCATATACAAAGATGATCTTTCATATAATTCTTTATGATTACATAAATCTTACTCAATAACCGTATCTCCATAAAAATTGAATTATATTAAATTCTTCATAGCAACCACACATTCAAACATATATGTATAATTCACAACTTTAACTTCAGCTCAAGGAATTGGTAACTAATATTCGAACCACATATGTATATAAAATTCATAATATTAAGTTCAACTCAATAAACTTGTATCACAGATTCGAACTTTAACCATGTAAATTCTACTATTAGTTTCATTTCATTGAGCTTAAAGCATACCATAGCTAATATACATGTAAGTTATACCACTAATTTGAATCTAACTAATTCAGTTCATATGTTCGGCTAACACATATGAAAATCACAAAGTTCTAATCGATTTATATACTATTAATTCCAGCTTATTAAATATATGATATATATATTGATTTAATAACATTAAATTTCTAATAGACTTACCTCGGACGGTGAAAATCGAAACCGGTAATTAATCGACGACTTTAGTTTTTCCTCGATCCACAACTCCGATTTCTTTGGTTCTTGATCTTAATATATTCAAAATAAACTAGTTAATTATTATTCTATTCAATTTAGTCCAAAAACACATAAATTAGAAAATTACCATTTTGCCCCTGATATTTTACACTTTTTGCAATTTAGTCCATATTGTATAAAGCACAAAATTTAAACAATCCATGCTAGGGCCGAATATTCCTAATGTTCATACAAGTCCTCACATTTTATTTATTTCACATTTTAGTCCCTCAAAAATTTATTTTCACAATTTAGCCCTAATTACACAAATTCACCAAAAATTCAAAGACAAAACATGTTAATCTTTCACATATCTTTCATATTTCATCATCAAATACCACAAAGCTCAAACATTCATCAATGACATATCTCAAAATGACCATCAAATTCTAAAATTAAAGCATGGGCTAGATAGAACAAGAAGCAACGATCACAAAAACATAAAAATCATCAAAAATCGAAACTAAAACATACCTTAATCAAGCTAAGAAAATGCCGAAACCTAAGAAGCCATAGATGGTTTCTTCCTTTTCAACATTCGGCTAACAAAGATGAATGCTTTCATCTTTTTATGACTTATTTTATTATAATGTTATAATTTACCTAATTACTAAATTAACCTTATAATAATATATAACATATAACTTAAGGTTAGTTTTGTCAAATGCCGCCCACTATCCTTCTTTTGGTCTTATTGCATCATAAATCCTCCCATTTAAGAAGGCAACAACAATTGGGTGCTTTTATATTTAACCCCTAAATTTTCATTTTACGCGATTAAGCCCTTTTTATTAAATCGGACACTTAAACGACGAAATTAAAACACAAAAATTTTACACAATCAAATTCACACATAATAAACTCACAAAATAATATTAAAATATTTTTTTACTCGGATTTGTGGTCCCGGAACCACTATGTCCGATTAGGGTCAATATTGGACTGTGACAGGTAGAGCTACTTTGGCACAAGTAGTCTTATTATCGAATCCTACCTATTTTATGCAATCCATGATTATTCCCAAAGGTATTTGTGAGGAGATCGAACGCATGACTAGGCAGTTCATTTGGGGTGCCTCAAATGGTAGGAAAATTTGGCTCTTATTGGATGGGATTCAGTTTGTCAACCTTGTTGCTATGGTGGTCTTGGGTTTAGGCAATTGCGGGACCATAATACATATTTTTTCCTGAAACTTGGGTTTAATATAGTTTCAAAGGATAATGCTTTATGGGTCTGTGTTCTTCAATCTAAGTATAACCTAAATGAGAGATTACCGGAAAGTATTTCTCGAGGTAGATGTTCTTTCCTTTGGAAGACCTTTGCCAAGATCTAGCCTTTGCATCGTGGTAATCTAGCTTGGTCAGTAGGAAATGGTAACAACATTCGGTGTTGGACAGATCTCTAGGTCCCTGAGCAGGTCTTTTAGTTTTACGAATTCCTTTTCAAGCCAACCTTATTCCAGATTGTTTGCTTGGTGAAATGATAATGAACAAGGTATGTAAAATCAGATCTTTTTCGAGTTTGGGCATCGAAAGATGTCATAAGACGTATTGTGAGTATTCCCCCTTCTCATCCTACAGTGGAACTGGATAGAATTATGTGGATGGGTACTTCAACAGGATCTTTCTCCATTAAAAGTGCATACTAACTATTACGAGAGCGTACTTGGTCTCCTAGAGATACAACATGGAAATTGGCATTGAAGTTTCAGGGTCCCCAAAGGGCAAGGTTTTTCATTTGGTTAGTACTCAAACTACGATTACTTACCAATGTAGAACGAGTGAAATAGGGAATTGGAAATGATAGTTCTTGTTCGTTCTGTGGCCATGCATCAAAAGATTTGTTACACGTGCTTAGAGACTCTTCAGTCGCCAAGGAAGTTTTGTTGTAGGTTATTTTGATTAATCATTGAAGCATGTTTTTCTCTATTAATTTCTATGAATGGCTTGTCTCTAATTTATAGAGTAACTCGAGGACAATCATAAGAGGGATTCCTTGGCCTTGTCTTTTTGGCTTGCTTGCTTAGCGTATTTGGAAGAACAAAAATCTCTTCACCTTTCAAGGTGTATCTTGGAGCCCTTTTGAGATCGTCAAAGTCTCCTATAGCTGGGCAAAGCAGTACAATTCATAAGAATACTTAGATTAGCCAACATGAGGATAGCTCTAGTCAGGTATTGACAAGTAATTGGGTTCTTTTAAATAGGGATGGTGTTGTTAAATTGGACTCATGAATTGGAGTTGCTGGGGGAGTAGTGTGTGATGGGAATGATGATTGGATTTTCGGATATAATCGACATTTGGGGCAATGCCCAGTGTTTGATATAAAATTATGAGATATTTTGGATGGTTTGGTGTTTCTTCAAAAACAAGGCTATAAAAAGGTAGTTATTTAATCTAACAGTTTGTAGGTGGTCAAAGTTATCCAAGACAGTTCATTGAGACTCAAGCGGATTCAATAAGTTTTGCAACATTAAAGTTATTGGCTTTAAGGCATGTTCCTAGACAAAAGATTCAAGCCGCTGACGCATGGCAAAAATGTCTTTTGATAGGAGGGAAGATTTGCAAGTGTTTGAGAGTCCGCTTAGGAGATAATAAAAGTCTTAGTTTCCGATAGATTAGAAGGAAATTGTGGCCAAATTAATTTAGTTTAATTTCTTTTGTTTGTTTTCATAAAAAAAATATAAAAAGAAAAGTTCTAATTTGGTATTATTATACTAAATTTAATTACCTGAATTGGCTATTTAATTACAATTTTAAACAAAGCTGGCTGTCCCGCAAGGCGGGGCAGTTGTGGAAGTCGACCCACGTTGCCGGCTGAAGGCTGATATGGAACGTTGGCGCAAGGGTTACATTACAGCGAAATGCCATGAATCAGTTATCTAAAAATGGCCTTAAAACAACAAAGAGAAACGAAATTCAGTTCTTGATTCTTGCATTTTTATCTTTCTGTCTCCCCGAAACAATAAAGACAAACAAAACAAACCATCTTCCCTTATGCATGCAAAAAGCACCAGACATCATACCTCGTACACACAACAACGACTCCATACCTCCCTAGCCTTGGGCTTCAAAATCCTCTCTCCATCCCCACACCCATATTTACCCGAACAACACAGGGAGAGAGGGGTAGGATAGGAGAGAAGACAAGAGAAGACAACACAACTGGTAACCTTCGATGTGTTCATAAAAATTGCACCAACAACCGAGATAGAATTCGATGCGATTATCAATCCCATATCCTTGGAACATAAAAACAATATGGATGTTTTTGGTATTTTGTTCATGTTTTTTCCCTTCCTTGTCCTTTGAAGGCCACCTTATATGTGGAACTAACAACCAAACGTCGGACAACTTTGGTCACAAAGTTAATGAAGCCATGGAATCATTGTGGGAACTCGTGTCTTCTAAAAGTTGGGGAACCGTGTTTAAGAAAGATCCGAAGTACAATATTTTTGGATTAGCCCAATGCTACCAAGATGTGAATGCTGACGATTGTGAACTTTGTTTCAAAACATCCCAAGAAAAACTCCAACAATGCATTCCTGCCAGATCTGGCCGGGTCTATCTCGACCAATGCTTCCATCGTTTCGATCACTATAACTTTTACAACGAAGGGGTTGATCCAAAGTATGATCACGTCACCTGTGGCTCCCCTACAGGTGATTCCAATGACACTTACATGTCTCAGGATTTTCAAAGTAAGTTAGATCATGTGATTTTGAACGTCGAGGAGGCTGCGTTGCGGAAAAATGGATATGGGACAACCGAAGTGAAAGGTGGGGTGGTAACCGTTTACGCCTTGGCTCAGTGTTGGAAAACCATCGATAAACAAGCTTGCGATAAGTGCCTCACCGATGCAGGGATGCGGCTGAGGGAGTGTGGCCCAGCAGCCGAAGGCCGGGCTTTGTTTACTGGGTGTTATATGAGGTATTCAACCAATAGATTCTTTGATCATGGTTCGGGAACGGTGGAAAAAAAGGGTAAATTTTGCTGCCCACATTGATTTTCTTCTTTATCTATGTTGTCTGTCATGTTGGATAGTGATTCTTGTAATTTGTGTTTGTAGGGTTTACAGATTGGGTCACCCTAGGAGTGGCTTTATCTGGAGCTACATTCCTTTTGCTTGCTGTCGTTGGTGCTTTTGTAAGCTACAAGAAATTATCCAGAACAAAAGAAGGTATATATATACATATATCATATAAAGCAAAATGATTGAAATTTGAACCTTTTTTACTTGTTTAACTATTTTCTGTTGATTTCTCGTAGAGGTGACTGGTCTAGATGCCCTTCCGGCCACCGGACTCAAGACTAGTTTAAACTTCAAGTATGAAATGCTTGAAAAGGCAACCAATAATTTCAATGAATCAATGAAATTAGGCCAAGGAGGAGCAGGCTCGGTGTTCAAAGGAGTCCTACCTAACGCAGAAGCTGTTGCAGTTAAGAGATTGTTCTTCAATACTCGGCAGTGGGTGGATCAGTTCTTTAATGAAGTAAATTTGATCAGTGGAATTCAACACAAGAACCTTGTAAGGCTTTTAGGATGCAGCATTGAAGGTCCAGAGAGTCTTCTTGTTTATGAATATGTGCCTAATAGGAGCCTCGATCAAATCCTTTTCTGTAAGTGCATGCTTTCTAAACTTAAATTTCCTTATTATCATTTGATACATTTCTCCATTTTCCACTCTTATTATGATTATTTGATGCAGCTAAGGACAAAAGATATATTCTAAGCTGGTCCCAGAGGTTCAACATCATATGTGGAACAGCTGAAGGGCTGGCATATCTTCATGGAGGTTCTGGCGTGAAAATCCTTCACAGAGACATCAAAGCCAGCAACATTCTCCTCGATGAGCATCTCTCTCCCAAGATTGCTGATTTCGGACTTGCTCGTTGCGTTGCTTCGGATAAATCCCATGTCAGTACTGCAATTGCAGGGACACTGTAAGATACTTAGTTTTGGTGCAAAAAGATAAATAAATGCAAAATCACTGAGACTTGCTTTCTAATCAAAACAAACATATAACAATATGATATGATATGATACAACTATGAACTTTTAATCTGTGTTGCAGAGGATACATGGCTCCAGAATACCTTGTCCGGGGACAACTAACAGAGAAAGCAGACGTTTATGGATTCGGGGTGCTAGTTCTTGAGATTGCAACTGGTCGGAAAAACAGTGTTTTCTCGGAGGGTTCAAGTTCAATTTTGTACTCGGTGAGATATCCATTATTCTTACAAGCAGATATCTTTAATGTTAATGTTTAAACTATAGAACATGGATAGAGGGGCTCTTAATACTGTGCTTTTTCAATCAGGTTTGGAAGCAATACAAGGCAGACCACATTACACAATCAATTGACCCTGGGTTAGAAGGCAAGTTTGAGGAAAGGGAGGCATCTAATGTGCTACTAGTTGGGCTTTTGTGCACTCAACCTTCAGTTGCAATAAGACCATCCATGCATGACGTTCTTCAAATGCTAACCAATGCACATTGTGAAATTCCTTGTCCAAAACAACCTCCGTTCTTAAATGCCAGTGTGTTAAGTCCGGCACACACCCCCGACGATTCTTTTGCAATGGATTCTTCAGCTTTAGATCAGCCTAAAACAGGTTCTGAGTCATCCACTCAGAAGGCCATCGGGCATTAAATTAAAGCTACAACGGAGTCAACATAGCCTTCACTCATTTTCTTCTTGGACTTTGGGGAACCAAACAATTGTAAATCTCAGCGATGCAGGGCAAGAGATCTGAGAATTTTCCTCCCCCAACTGCAATGAAACCTTTGTTTTTCCTACTTGGAGGCCAGGCGGGGGAGCAAGAATATTTGCATGGCTTCTTTTTAGGGATCACGGTAGGTCGGATATGTGTACCGTTTTTTTTTTTTTTGTAATACTTGAATTCAAATTCTGCTTTAATTTTTAAATTCTTTTATTATTTACATTAAATTTAAATATTATTATCTGAATTTAAATTTAAAAATTATAAAAACCTATAATCCTTCATATAACTTAATACAACATATAATTCAACCACAATTCCATAAACAACAAAGTTTCCATTACTACCGAGAATTAAGATGAACTAAATTTTGTAACACTTGTTCATTAATCTCCTATTAGTTGCACCTTACCATCCTCCATAACCATTCTCTACATTTCTCTCTTCACTATATATACACACAAATTTTTTTGTCACCATCTTATAACATAAGATTAGCAATATAAGTTCGAATAAAGAATGCTTGTTTAACTAACATTTCTTATACCTTGCTTCCTTATCACTTTAACTAGTAGAAACTTAGCTTCCCTTAATCAATTTCACCCTCTTTTAATTGCAAACAACATTAGGTGATTTGGATTGTGCTTAGTTGAGTAAAAAAAAATGAAAGGATGAGAAAAGAGAATGAAAAAATGAAAAGAAAATAAATTTTAAATGAACTTTGTTAGGGAGAAAAGTGAGAGAAAGAAAATGGAATGGATGAGCATTTTCCACCCTAATGCATAAAAATTTATCTTTTCAAATTGGAATGATTAGAGGAAAGAAAAAGAGAGATATGTGGATATTAGTTCAAAATTATGTATTTTCAAATATATTTTCTTTTCTTTTATTTTCAACTCTACTAAGTAATGGATGAAATTTTCTTCTCTCGAAATTTTCTACTCATTTTCCATCATTCCTACCAAGCACGCCTATTGAAAGAAGATTTATGTTTTTCATTTTTCTTGTTTTTCTACCCTCATTTTTCCATCCTTCTAATTTTCTTTATACTCTACCAAGCAAAGTCTTAGTGATTAAGGTTGGGTTTGGATGGGTGGTGGGGTGCAGTGGGGTGCAGTGAGGTGTATTTGGTTTGTTTTTTTGTCTCACATTGTAGTATCACTATAGTATCTAATATCATCACTATCGCTGTTTTTACATTAACTACAGGTAAACGCACCGTCCATCCAAACCTACTATAATTCTATACTAAAATTTAAGGTAGTATTTTCATGAAGTAATGATCAATATGTTAAGGTTTTAGCAAGTTTTCTTCTTCTTTCAAGTTGCCTAAAACATGAGAAACGTCTCCCCCCACCATGTAATAGCACCACGTAAAGGCGAGAAATTTGACAATTCTTTCACTTGCCACCTAGCTATTTATGTGTCACATATTTCTTACTTAAATTGTTATTAGTTTTTAATGGCTAATATCAAAACTCACCTTCCACTCAAATATGTAGTAAAATTACATTTTAAGTCTATATTTCTCTTCAATTTTAATATAGTCCTTACCCGAAATTGTAATTTATATTTTTATCACCTTTAATACTTTTTCTTGATGTCTAATTTAATTCTACTAATATTATTCAAATAATATTTATTTATTCTCTCGAGAAATTTACTACTTATATTCTCGAAATAATATCGTTAACTTTGAAATTCTCGGAACATTATAAAAATAAAATCAATTAATAAAAAATTGTATGCTTTTTCACTGTTAGAGTTCTTCACATGTAAAGAAATTTGTGTACTGCTTCATGTTAGGTTGTCGAGACCTACAAAAAAAAACGTACTAGAAAAAGAGTAATTAGTAAAAGCAACAAGTAGGGTCGTATCTATAGAGATCAGTAATAACTTTATTTCTTCAAGTAAAAAATAATAAAAGTAAATTGGAAGGGAGATTTTATGAAATCGAAAACTAAAATTAAACTAAAGCTAAATTTAAATTGAAAACTTAGGTTGAAGAAAGCAATAATTAAAAGTTTTAGAAAAATTGATGGGAAAAAGCTCTAGTCAAAGGTAAATCTCCATTTGATTTATGAATTCGATCATTGATGCAAAAATAACTTTTACACCTTTAATAAATTAGTTATAGTCGTTGACTTAATGCTGGGCAACCAATCTCTCCTTACTTGTTTAGGGTGAGTTTGGATGTGCGGTGTGTTTACTTGGGGTTAGTGTAAAAACAGCGGTAGCGGTGAGATTAGATACTATAGCGATACTGTAGCGTGAGACAAAAAGTAAGCTAAACGCACCGCACCGCACCCAATCGCCCATCCAAGCCCACCCTTAGTAACCAAGAGGCAGTTCATTTGAAATTACAAATCTAACCGATAAATAACGCTGTAACTCAGGACTCAAGATTTACCTTATCGATAGCATTAAAAATAAGAAATACTGAAATCTAACCAGCAAACTCACCTTAGTAAAGTTTATTTAAGTTGGATCACACGCCCGCACCGTATAAGCGTAAACTACGATATAAGCGAGTTATGCAAATCGTTACTAGTATACGACTTTAATTATTTTAATTGAAAAGATAATCATTCTAAGCTATCAAAACCAGCCAAATATTAACAGATTTGAGCATTAAAATAAAACAATCTTTTTATACAAACAAAATGAAACAATTAATTACCTTACTTTGTAACAATATAATAATTCTTGCTTCATCTTTAATCTTAAATGCTTGTATTATAATTATAAATGGATATTCTTCCTTTATTCATCTTTACAACTTTTAATTGAAATTATAAAAAAATACTTTTTGTTAGAAAAAAATAAATAAGAAAATTGAAAAAAATAAAAAAAAATTAGTAAATATAATGAATTTGAATTTGAGTTACGTAAAATATTTTTATTAAAATTTTAATATGTCTCCAAAATACAACAAAATCATCAATACTCCAAATATAATTATGGAAATATTTAATAGAAAAGTGTTTTATATACCTACCAAATAGATGCATTTTTTCACGAGATAATTTTTCATAAGATTATATTGCTTTTGAAGACAATTTTATATAAAATTATACAACACAACTAATAATGAATAATCATATTTCAAATTCTAATTACTTAACTATTTTAGATAATAAAATATTATTACTTATCAATATAATAAACTCCATGAAAAGATATCAAAATGGTTCCCTACTTCCACAACACCATCACTTGTAGATTTTCCTCAACAACAACTCAATAATAACAAAAACCTATAAAATTTAAGATAACACGGGTCCAAATCGACACATGAAATCATTTATTGTTCTAAAATACTCTCAAAACAGAAATAGATTAAGAAGTTGACGAAGAGTCACCCACTCTCTAAGAACTACTGGTGGTCAGTGGAGTTTTAACAAACGGCAGGCACCGTCATCTATCTATCACAACTTGTGAAGACAACAAAGATATTTACAAAATAGATCTACAAGTTGAAAAGAGAGAATACATGTGTAGAAGGAGGAAAAAAAAGGTTAATGGGAGAAGAAAAAGGCGGACAATAACCAACCCAGAGACTAACACCGTCGCTGAGCAAAACAAAATATAAGAAGCAAATGACTTAAAAAAAAAAAGAAAAGGAGAAGTTTCTTTAATCTTAAATGATTATATTATAGTAATAAATTAGTATTCTTCCTTTATTCATCTTTACAACTTTAAATTGAAATTTAGAAAATAAAAAGAAAAATGTTAGTAAATATGATGGATTAGAGGTGCTTAGAATACTTTTATTAAGATTTCAGTATGCTCTAACATACAAGAGAATCATCAATACTCCAAGCACAATCATGAAAATGACTAATAGAAAAATATTTTATATACCCACCAAATAGGTATATTTTTTCACTAGATTACTTTTTGTTTTTGAAGATAACTTTTCATAAGATTATATAAAGTTATACAGCAAAATAATCGTATTTTAGATTCTAATTGTTTAATTTTTTAGATAATAAAATATTATTACTTATTATCATTAAGAATTAGTATCACTTTAAACTCCATAAAAAAATATCAAAGTCGTTCCCCGGCTTCCACAACAACCTTCATTTGTAGATTTTCCTCAATGGCCTTATGATAACCAAACGATACAACCTACGTCCTATTCTAATGCTTCGAAGTAAAAAATTTCCTAGTCTATCATTTAGCCAAGTCAACTTAAGAGAAATATACGCATGTTAGAGAAAAATATAAGTTTAAACTCTTGATTAAGCCTTACGTATGTTCCACCATATAACCTCTAGAAATTATTGGTTTACCGTTCATCTTCCAAATATCAATTCTCAAGCTTAAGGTTATCCAAACCAAACCATTTCCTTTCCTTTCTTTTCTTTTACCCAAAAATTTTCTTTTCCATGGACACTCAAAACTCTCTCTTCTCACTCTTTTGTTTCTTCCTAGTTTGTTTTTTCTCAGGTAATAAGAAAACAAATTAATCCCATTTTCTGCTTCATTTGCAAGGAGTTTTTAATAATTTCTTTTGATGGTTAAACAATGGGATTGTAGGTGAACAAGAAGTTGTTGAAGGTAGGAGGTTGCCTTGGACATCATCACCCTTTGGTTTTAGACCAAAAATGTTGTTTGTGTTCGGAGATTCCTATGCTGATACAGGGAACACTAAGATAGCAGAGACAAGATCTTGGAAATTCCCTTACGGAATTACATTTCCCGGGAAACCTTCTGGTCGTTTCTCCGATGGTTTTGTTTCCACTGATTACATTGGTAAAATATTAATTTCTATCTTTATTACATATTAAGAAAAGCAAATTAAGACTAAATTGGGAATGGTTTTTGGAGAAGCAGCGGGGTGCTTGGGAATGAAGACACCGATACCGTACAGATGGAGGGAACAACTGAGTGAGCGAGTGAAGGATGGATTGAACATTGCTTATGGAGGTACAGGTGTGTTCGACACGATGGTTGCGGAGCCAAACATGACCACCCAAATCGATTTCCTACAACAGCTTCTCCACGACTCAGTCTACACTAAAAGGAATTTGAAAACTTCAGTCGCATTTGTCAGTGTTGCAGGCAACGACTACGCCACTTACAATGCCAAAAACGGTTCTGCACAGGTAATAAAACCATATCTGTTTTATTTATAGTTGGTGATGACTAATTAAACTAAATTATTCAGGCTCCTTTTACAACCAAAACAGAAAAAGGAACCAACATTATTGTAGTTTTGATGGAAGCCATAAATAGTTGGCTGCATTGTAGGTAACTCGGAATAAATGTGAAATACAGCTACAAGTATTAGAATTTACGAGAAAGGATTATATTATAAATTTATATTATGGGTGAATTTGAGATTTAATTTTTTTATTTTTATAAATTTATTTTTATATTTTATATTTAATTGTTAAAATCATGAAAATTTATAGGATTTTCCGGCCTTCATGGAAAGCCTCATGAACCAACTTATGGTGAATTTGAAACGCATCCATGACATGGGAGTGAGGAAAATAGGCATCACCTCACTGCTACCATTGGGTTGCCTCCCTAGAAACACCGCCCCATTCTCCTTTCAACACTGCGACGATACTTACAACGCCCTCGTTGACCTTCATAACCAGCTCTTGCCTCAAGTTGTCAACATCTTGAACCAACAAACCAACACCTCCAACAGCCCCTCCTTCTTTATTCTTGATCTTTATAATGCCTTTTGGACAGTTTTCAATCGGAATGAAACTTATCAAGGTAAATATTTTATTTAACTCTTCATTGTTAGCTTTTTGTCTTAAAAATAGATTAATCAAATATTCAATATATCACATATTATTAGGTCTTTCTATGAGTAACCGTGAGCTAATGTTAAATATCAATTTGAATATGACATGAAACGTATTTAAAATATATTATTGAATTTTAAATGAGTGTACATGTTATATAAACAATTTGAATCGAAACTAACATTTAACACTTAAGCTGACGAAAAGACTTAATTGATATAATACTAATATGTTTAATATTTTGAATCAATTTGGAGTTTGAGACGTTTACTCATGAAGTACAATTAGCTTTAAATTTTGATAATACTTTTCTTTTTATTGTAGGAAATGATCCAACATTTGAGAAGCCATTTGAGCCATGTTGTTTTGGAGTAAGTGGAGGGTTTAAATGTGGAAATGTAGATGAAAATGGGGAAAACAAGTACACACTTTGCTCAGACCCTAGATCCAAATTCTTTTGGGATGGAGTTCACCCTACAGAACAGGGGTGGTACGTTGTATACAAAACTCCTGCATTTCAAAACAGTCTCAAGCAATTTTATGGTTTGACTTAGGGACTTTGCAATGTTTACTTTTGCCTTTGGTATCTCTTGAGATCCCTTTTGTAATAATCTCTTTGTTCAATCAGTTGTATGAAAGCTCTTCACTGTTATTACCATTTGTATTGGGTTCTAAAATTGTTTGGCTGCAAGATTCTTGTACCTAATGAAACAACAGCAAAAATGTAACCCAATTGTTTTATGTAGGGTTTTTAATCTATGTCTATGGAAGAATCAATTACGGAATTACAATATAAATTTTAATTTAACTCCATTCAATTCAAAATAAATTTAATAATACTCTTTTATGTATAAAAACAAGAGAATGACCGAATCCTTATAAAAAGTTCATCCGCAACTTCAAAAGCAATCGATAGGTCAATCTTATAGAAATGAGATAATATAGTACTAGGGGTAAGCGTTCGATCTAATTGAATGAAAAAGTTTTGAGTTAATCGAGTTGACGAATCCTATTTTATCATCTTAACTCGATTTGAAATTTTTGTGAATCGAGTTGAGTAAAATAAAATTCGAGTCGAATTGAATCGAATCGAGTGAAATTGTTCGAGTTAAATTAAAAAATTAAACGTGTTAAATTAAAATCTTGTTAAAATATAACTAATTTCATGTTGGAACACATAAATTTGAAACCATATATATTTGAAAACTTCTTCAAAACAAAGTAATAAAAAATTAAGATAGGTAAACTTGGATTATTAATTTATTTATTTAGGTCCAAAAATTATTAATTTAGAATATTTTTAAAATTTTAATTTTCTTTATATATTTTTTAGAATAATTTTAAAAATATTATATAAAATTTGGAAATTTTATAAATATTTTAAATTTTTTTATAATTTTTATTGAGAGATATCAATTTGTTCATTTTCGAAATTGACAATTATCAAATGATTATTTACACTAATCTATTATTCGAATTGTAAAATTTAATTCGATTCGAACTCGTAATTTGAATTATTTATTCGAGTTGACTCAAATAACTCGATTCGACTAACTTGAAATTCAATTTTTTTTCGATTTTTTGAATCAAATCGAGTTTTGTTCACCGTTATATATCACTCTTAAATTCAAATACTCCAATTTTCTTTTAAAAAAATTGATATTTAGAATTACATGAAATTAAACCAAACATTCAAATTAACAAAGAAGAAATGTATAAGTCCAAACTTCATCCATGATAAAATGCTTCACCCATAATATTTATATTCGAAAATACATGTCGTTTTGAACAAACTCTATACCATTTTGAACAAACACAATTAATATTTAATTATTTAATTTTTCAATTAACAGAAATTAAATTACTCTAAACATTTTTAAAAAAAATTAATTTATTCAATTTTAAAATTAAAAAAATTGAAGAAATATTTTTATCAAAATTAAGTAATCAAATGTAATTTTAAATCCAAGTTAGAGGTGAAATTAACCTTTTCAAAGATTGGATAACCCACCTGACCCGATAGGCCAGACTTGATTAGAGTTGAACTTGGACAAAAATTTTCGCATTTCAACTCGGCCCGACCTAAATTCAATCCGACCCTGACCAGGGACACCTGTACATGGAGCCATTTTTGCTGCCAGTATATAATAAACAAAGGTCTCCTTTATCCCATTCGATTTTTATTTAACTTCTGTTGTGACCTTTTCTTGTTCTTCAATCCAAACTCAAAAGTCTGAGAAAGCAAATGGCAGCCTCAACGGTGGTGGCGGAACCGAAATCCTCGGCAGAGCCACCATTCCCCGCCACAAGAACCGACCTCGGCAAGTGCCTGACAATGGACCCTCCCTTGGGTGCCGATGAGGACGATCTGTACAGTAGGCTGAAATCCCTTCAAAGGCAGTTGGAGTTCATAGACATCCAAGAAGAGTACGTAAAGGATGAGCAGAAGAATCTCAAGAGAGAGCTTTTGAGGGCTCAGGAGGAAGTCAAGCGAATCCAGTCGGTGCCTTTGGTCATCGGCCAGTTCATGGAGATGGTCAATCAGAACAACGGAATCGTCGGTTCCACCACCGGCTCCAATTACTATGTTAGGATATTGAGCACCATTAACAGAGAGCTGTTAAAGCCCTCGGCTTCTGTGGCTCTTCACCGACACTCCAATGCCCTTGTCGACGTATTGCCTCCCGAGGCTGATTCCAGTATTTCTCTGCTTAGCCAATCTGAGAAGCCCGATGTTACTTACAATGTCAGTTTCTTATCTTCTTTCTTTTAATTTCTTCTGTTCTTCTGTTTGGTAGTTTATTGATTTATTTTTAGGATATAGGCTATCTGTTTGCGATGATTGATTGGGATTAGGTCCTTTTTTTTATTATACCTTGCAGCCTCAATTCTTGTGTTAATCGATTTGTTTGGGTGTGTAGTTAAAAAAAAAAAACTAGGATTTTTGTATGCCACTGTCGGGAGAAATGGGGTTTTGGGTTTGGCAATTAGATAAGGTTAGTTTTGCTGAAAAGTAAGAAGAATTGAATAGTATTTGAGTCTTTTTTCTTTTTACATTCTTAAATAATTTGATGTTTGAATTTGAAGCTACCATATGTTAGACAAAATTTGCACCTTTCATGAGCTCCTCTGTATTGGTTTATTGGACTTTTAGCCAGATTAACATAAGCTTGGAATATAAAGTGAAGCAAATTCCATCTGTTACATGGGGAAATTAGCTTATTTGCTTTCTTTCTGTATCCTTAATAACTAAAATAGGCTTCAATATTCCAGGGTTGGCCTAAAATTTTGGGTTGTGTCACTAGTTCTTGAATAGGAGTGTCAAAAGAGACATTTGTGTTCGCACGTTATTTGGATTCGAATCACAAAAAACTCAAGCTTGATACAGTATTTGTCAAGCTGAGTTTGAGCTCAAGCAACTCAAGATAATGAGAGAGTCGAATTTGAGCAACTTAATACCTGCTTCGAGTAGCTCGCAAGCCCCATTGAGCATTTTATATATAGTTTAATATCCAAAATTGTATGTGCAAAAGCTTAATTTGAGCTTGAGCTCAAGTATGGGAATGGAGTAAGTGAGATTAATTGAGTAGTTCGATCATATCTCAAGCCAAGCTCAATCTTAGAAAATAAAACACTATCGAGCTTGAGCCATGTTTGGGTATAGATTACAGCCCTATTCTTGAATAATGAAACTATGTTATTTTAAAACTGATGGGTTCCAAACTGAATTTGTGCCATTTTCAGTGGTTTCTTAAATTTCACATGTAGAATGAGTGGAAGGATAGTATTTTCATTCTTGAGTGGTTATTTATTTCATTTTAAAATGTTCTTGTCGTTTCACTGGTTACTATATTAAAACAAAGCAAGGGATGTTTTGAGTATCTTACATGATTTGTAGTCGTTTGTGTCTTTCTAATATTGTAAATTTAATTTCATTTTTCAACTATTTAATTTGAACCAACTACATATTTGAAATTTAAGATTCTTGTATTATTTTGATTTGGGGATAAGTTATTGTCAGGGTTAGTCCTCTGCTGTAATAGACTAAACAGACTCTGTTAGAGTACATATCTTCCTTTCTCGGAATAAAAATGACAATTGTTATGTTTTGGTGGTTGTTCCCTGTATCTGAGACTTTGTTCTCTTCTATTCACTTAGGATATTGGAGGATGTGACATTCAAAAGCAGGAAATCCGTGAGGCTGTAGAGTTACCATTGACTCATCATGAGCTTTACAAGCAGATTGGGATAGACCCTCCTCGTGGTGTTTTACTCTATGGCCCCCCTGGCACTGGGAAAACAATGCTCGCAAAGGCTGTTGCTAACCATACAACTGCAGCCTTCATTAGAGTTGTTGGATCTGAATTTGTTCAAAAATATTTGGGCGAGGTAAGGCTACAGTTCATGTTACTCATATTGTTATTTAGTGTCGGTTCTCTTCTTCTGTTGGCGGATAATAATCTTGAGCATTGTTTCTGTTTCAGGGCCCACGGATGGTTCGTGATGTGTTCCGTCTTGCTAAAGAAAATGCTCCTGCTATTATCTTTATTGATGAGGTGGATGCCATTGCTACTGCTAGGTTTGATGCCCAAACTGGAGCTGATAGAGAAGTTCAGCGAATCCTCATGGAACTTCTGAATCAGGTATGTATGACTTAAGGAATTTCTTGACGTGATTCTGCAAGGTACAGTATCATTCAAAATGTCTGAGGAAGTTGAAATTTACTTAACCATTTTCTCCAAACTATTTCTAGATGGACGGATTTGACCAGACTGTGAATGTTAAGGTCATTATGGCAACCAATCGAGCAGACACTTTGGACCCTGCACTTCTTCGTCCTGGAAGGCTTGATAGGAAGATTGAGTTCCCTTTGCCTGATAGAAGGCAGAAGAGGCTTGTTTTCCAGGCAAGTAGGGCAATATGTGTATTTTCTATGTCCATGTCATTATTGTCACTAGTACATTTCAGTGTGATTGGTGATTGTTTCTAGTTGTGTATTTTCCTTTCATTCTGTTTATCCATCCTGGTTAGATGAGAGTAGGAAAGGTTGCATTTTGTTTTGTTGGCTGTATTTAAGGTGATCTTTACCTTTCACAGGTTTGCACTGCTAAAATGAACCTAAGCGATGAGGTTGACTTGGAGGATTATGTTAGTCGGCCTGATAAAATTAGTGCTGCCGAGGTTGGTTGTGAATACTATCTATCATAGCATCCTATGTGTCTCTCTTTCTAGATTTGGCCTTGAAATCTTTTTCACTCATTATTGGAATGCATGTTGGAATCGGACAGATTGCTGCCATCTGCCAGGAAGCTGGAATGCATGCGGTTCGCAAGAACCGATATGTGATACTTCCCAAGGACTTCGAAAAGGGTTACAGAACGAATGTGAAGAAGCCTGACACTGACTTTGAGTTCTATAAATGATTAATGAATATGGAGTGCGATATGGATATTGAAAATGGAGTTTTCAAGATCGGTGAACGTTGGTTGCTGAAGCTGATGTACAAATCAATTTAAGTTATAAACTATTTCTTTAGTTATATTCGTTTATGGACATAGTTTAACTTGTCAAGTGTTTACCATTGATTTTAGATTTTAAAATTATTATACTTTTACAGCATCAATATTTTTACACTAATTCGTGTTACATAACATATTACAAAATATACAATAAATATTATAATTGAGAAATGTTTTTATAAGAACACAAATTTTACTGAAAACTATTCATTACAAAATATATTATGTAGATCGTAAAAAGATTTGCAGTCAAATGATACATATTATAGCATTTATAAAAAACGATGAGGTAATTTCTTTTAATGACTTATGACTTGTAGATCTAAATTTATCAGAGTGCTTACCGTAAACGCCCTCCCTGGTGGATCTATTAAATTCCAACAAAAAAAGTCGACATTTATTTAATTACAAGAAGAAAGTTGCCACGGATGAACATTTAATATACTTGCTAAGTAGTTCTTGTTTTCTGTTTATGTTATTGTTGAAAATTATTAATGGATGATAAAATTTAGTACTTAGTTCAAGGAAACGATAGGAGCACATATAATCTAAAGAGAAAAGTAAGAACACACCTACTTTATAAATATATTTATTCCTTGAGACTTCATACTAGTGCTTCTCAATTTCATTTAGTAGACAGTATAAAACACATTGTAGAATGTGATAATGATATGTACATCCATAGCCATTGCAGTAATTGGGGAATCTCTTGTGGACACCTTGCTATAAAAGTCGTTTCCTAACCTTCTCAACATTGGCATGACCTCGACTCATCATCATGCTTACCCTTCCCTTGCTGTTTCTCAGCTTTCTCAGCCTCCAGCTTCCTTAATGTTGTTGAGCTTAGCTTATCTTGGCTACACTCTTCAGAAACTAGATCAACAACTTCAATCTGCACAACTCCATGATACATATAAAGCCAACTCCTTGCTATTTTCGAATACAGAATTTGCTTCAACTTAATATATATATGTATATTCATCCTCATCACATGAACAAAGAAAATGAAACCCGGAAATTCTAACCTTTAGTTGTGAAAGGCCTCTGTCAGCTCTCTTTCTATTGACCGATATTCCACCTGGTATTGTCTCCTTGCTGCAGAGAATTAAAACCAATCAAAGCACGTCCGAGACCATGACTACTTGAGCAATAAAAACAGTACAATATCCTTGGAGATTCAGCTTGCATTAACATAACCACATTTCTATGAACTACAGAAATAAACCCCAATTGGCAAAGCCGACTAGGTTAAAAAACGGAGAACACCTATGAACTATCGACGTATAGCCAGACAAGACTAAAGGCCTGAAAGGCGAACTGACACAACTCATATAAAACAACTATTTTTCTATACACCACACCGAAAAGGAAATGCTCTGTAGGCTTTATTTTACAAGACTAAAAACATGCTGATCAATTACAAACCTGACAACAATGGCATCTAAATTCTCATCAACAATTGAAGGGCCGTATGGATCTGTAATCGGTCCAACATGCACAACCAGCTCAGGTTTGATAGACTGCACAAGTATAAACAAATTCAATACTATCCAAAGACAAGAAGCTAACAAATTATACAAAAAAAAAAAATCCAATAACTAACATCTCAGGTTGAAAGAATGGTGTACTGTGTTATTTTGCTTTCTCTCTTAACTCTTAATTGAATAGATATAGAACACTAGATAGAAGGTGATGCAGTGTCATCTAGCTGACACACAAAATAATGACAGGCAAGGGAAACACATGCAACTTGATACACGCCATCTATATCCATTAACCTTAATGCAGCCTCACTTCAAGCTGGCATAAAACATTCAACTCCAGTTGAATTAAAAAAATGGTGGTGCAATCACAGAAATAAAATGAATTAATCGAATAAATACATTTTCCTGGTTCAACATGCAAGACATTAACAAGATATTCCTTCATTTACCTTTATATAACATTCCACATTATGCATCCTTTCCTCAACGGGCTCTATTAAATCAGAGTACTACAGAAACAAAAAAACGATATATATCATGTAATCTTGGAATTTCAACAGCTTGGAATAAAAATAAAGCATAATATCTTGATGTCTCAAATGGAAAACATCATCTCTTACATTAAAATAGGTCTAAATTTATACGGCAGTGATACAGATTTACTTCAAGAGTGCATTCACTTTTTTGCTAGAATGTAATATCCGTTTGCAAAGCACCTCTTTGAAAGGACCATAATGGAGTAATAACTCAACCAAGTCCGCACTAACGGTTTACCATCATGGACATGTGACAAAAAGCAACAAGTTGAAATACGTATATCTTTTAAATAGTAATGTTGAGGAACAAATAGGGTTTTGGTGCTCATCACAACTCTTACAAAAGGGGATTTTGCAATAAGTAATACAGTCTAGAGAAGGAACTTATATCAAACTACAACAGAGTTCAGACATAAAATTTGTTTCCTTTCAAACTGATTTCAGTTAAGCTAGACAAAATTGCTACTCATCTATCTGAAATTTTCTCGAATGAAAAATCAGTTATCAATGACTAAAACCACATATAATAGCAGTTCATTAGGTTATTACGCACAATCGCCCCTAAGAAAACACAACACAGCATTTACCCGTTTGTTTGTCAACATTGGCCCATCACAAACTCCAACTACAATCCGGCTCCTAGCCAACTCAGTTGATGACTGTTGACAATGCACACTTCTTTTGAAATTTGATCCGTTCAGATGAAAATTTTGAAAGAAAAAGAAAGCTGAAAGTGAGAACTAGAGATTTTTTTTTTAAGTGCTTACTCTGAGGAAGAGACGATGACCATCGTGTAAGCGATCAAACGTGCCGCCAAGAACTACAGCTCCATATGAATTTGGTGGAGAAATCTTTGAATCCACTACTGATTCCTCCAAAATTGCCATTCTGAAAAGCAAAAACAAATATCAGAAAACAAAGGAGACATTTTCTTCTCCCTCCCTCCCTCCCTCCCCCTCTCTCTCTCTTCTCTTCAGAAAATGAAAAGAGTTTGATGATCTTATCCTGTTTTATGTTTGGGGTACGCAAGATTTAAAGGACACCATTATCTCTCTCGTATACTGCCCTTCTTTGGCATGAGAAAATGAATTTAGAATGTCATTGATCAAAGTTACCCGTAGCCATGCCAACTACAGATTTTTTTTTAATGAAAAATGCAACCTTTTACCTTTATGGGATACAGAAAGAATTTCTCCCTTCCACATTAAATCAAACAAATAAAAATAAATAAACCCCACAAGTTTTGGATCCAAACTCCAAACAATTATGGAAAACATGATACTAAAAATTAAAGTTTTGTACCTTTTTCTTCTTGGTGTTTCTAATATTTCCTTGCTCTATCAGATACCTGCAAAGAAAATAATTTAAAATTCGATAAAAACCGCCTTTCCATCCATAGAACGAGAGATAGAACGAGAGAGAGAGAGAGAGAGAGAGAGAGAGAGAGAGAGAGAAACTGCAATATGATTTACAGTGTGAAGTATATGTTTGGTTGCGGGGAAACCGAAGCAAAATGAAAATTTTTGGAAAGGACACCCATAAAGGGAGAAACCCAGTACCATTCTCTAAACCAGTCAAGCGCATCCTTCAAGCACACGTGACATAGAATGACCACGTGTCAAAAACTTTGTTTTTTTAATTAGAATGTTTGTCCGATCCGCTTCCCAGACAAGACAAGGATCTCCCGATCGGTTAGTTAAACAGGTTAAATAAATTAGTGATTTGGTTAATAGTTCGACCAATAACACAAAATCAGATTTTTATAAAGGCTTAGTATTTGGTATATTGGAGAAGTCGTGAATACATGAGTCACGATAGAGTTCTCTTCTAGTCCCTGTATTTTTCTCTATCATTTTGTAATATCGAGAAGTCTTTTTTTGCCAGTTTCAATCGGCGGTGGTGGTCTTATGGCAGTCGTCGGCCCCCTCTCCTTCCTACACTCTCCTCTCCCTTCTCTCTTGATGATCTTTCCCCTCCCATTCACCTCCTTTGCTGTCCTCTGTTCTTCTTCCTTCTCTTTTCTTTCTCCTCTCTCTTATCTTCCTTCCTCCCTTCCATGAAGGCGGTCGGCTTGTTACCATCGTCACCAACACTTCCACATAGCATTTTAAGCGCCTTTTTTATGCTCGTTCTTTCATCTATAAATAGGACAAGCCTCCCAACATTTTTCTCAAGCTTTTAGGAATTTTTTCCATTGAAGAAGTACAGTGAATGAGCTTATAGTTAAAGTTTTGTATTATATATAATAAGGAAAAAGAAGTAGTAAGAAAAAAAAGTTAAAATATTACACTAAACTCGATATCAATGGAGCCAAAATTTAAACAGAATCTCTTCCCTCATCACGAAAAATTTAATAATCAGAACCTTATACAAAAAGAAAACGTATTCCAATGCTTTCTGAAGGAACTTGAAAATTAATAAAAAGTTTGACCAAAAACTCGAATCCATTTTTTTGAAATATCCTGACTTTCATATTTTGAGGAGTTTCAAGATCTTTTCGAGAATCTATGTCATGTTGAAGACATATTTATATGATTTGATCGATTCGTAAAGCTCGCAGTAGCAACGGAATCGAAGCAAGTATGCAGAAAAGACAATTCTTTTCTTTCTATTATATTAGTATTTTCTTCCTCTTCTATTCTATTAGTATTAGATTATAATAGACCCACGTGACTTTTGGTGAAAAAATTTTTGTGATAAATATATTTACTAAAACCTTATGAAAAAAGTAAATTAATCTTTAGTTGAAATGAAAGTTAAGTGAAAAATTTTTTTTCTCGTAAATTCAAATCTATGAATTTTTTATTATATAAAAATATAAAAACTCTTCAATAATAATATAATTTATTTCGTGATAAAAGTACCATAGAAATTCTTGTATTAAAAATTTAATCGTGTTTTGCTTCCTCAACTAAAAAATGAGTACATTAGCTCCTATATGTTAAAAAAGAAAAGTATAAATTGACTATTTTGTTAAAATTTGACATAATTGCAAAAAAAACCTCAACGTATGGGGATTTTTGGTTTTGTACCTTTGATCTTTTTATTTTTTGATTGACATCCTCAACATTACGATTTTTTAAAAAATCAGCCCAATTTTAACGGTCAACATACTGTAGTTTAACATAATAGCTCATGTGGCATGCCACATAAGCGCGCGGCATCATAGATAACGTCTTCTATTTAACAAAAAATTTTCTCTCATTTTCTCTCTTGCCAAACACCATTTTTCTCCTTCAAAACATATGGTTGCCTCATTTTATCTACAAGAATCTCCATTACCATGATTATAATCATGCTTTTGTGCAATTTTTGTAAACTCACTCCACACTTTCAACTTAAAATCATTGTGTTTTTTTTCTCCACCGTCTGCTGCCATTTTTTTCTCTCATTTTTTCTCTTGCCAAACACCATTTTTCTTCATGGTACCAACACTAACCTACACCAGAGAAAGAAAAAAAGCATCTTATGCTTAACAGACATACATTCTTCCCCACAAACGTTTGTACTTCATAGTTAATTGGTATGAAACAACTTACCATCCCGGACAATTCCGAAACATCCATAAAAAAAAGCCAATACTGAAGCAAGCATACCGGTTGTCACTGTGCGCTTTGCTTGAACTTGGGTGCGTGTACTGATGTCAGAAAAGAATGCAGGTAATAATCCATCCCTGGCCATTGCCATCAAGAGTCGTGGCTGAAGAAATATGCATAAAGTCAAACATGTACAATACCATATCCTCATGCAAATTTAGAACCGGTTAAGCAACAATAGAAGGATGAACCCACACAGAAAGGTCTTTTTGTCTGCCGTGGATAATGAAGTTTTGGCATCTCATCTTTGGTTCAGCTCCAACAATTGCTGCAGAAAATCCTTACTGTCCGCCATTTTTGGTCCCTCTCCGAGCTTCATTCGCTGCTTTATCACTGATTCGAGAAACCCATAAAACCACGACAAATGCTTCTTGGTTTTGGATTCAATTCCTTGTAAATTGAATGGCCTAAGCATCGGGAAAATGTCATAAATTCCTCTAACCGATCCTTAATTTCAAGCCCAAGCTTTGCTTCTTCTCCGTTCAACGAACCACCCCATAGCATGCTGATCGTAACGATGTTGTCGATTTGTTTAATTTTTTTGCCACGTCATCAATCAACTGGAACGCCATATAGATAATTTTTTTGACCGGCTGTTGACTAACGGTCAGCTGGCGATTACCGTTTCAACTGGGTTGATGTTTGAAAAATTCGTTATGTGAATGGTCGATTTTAGAAAATAAAAAGGTTAGGAGCATATATCTAAATGCCCCTAAAGGTTGAGGTTTTTTTTTTTTTTGCAATTATACCTTAAAAATTCTATGCATGTGTGTTGCTAAGTGATGATTGAATTTTTTTTTTTAAAATTTTATTGTAAGTGAGGTAGAATTAAATGATGAGTAGGATTAACTAATAGTACTATGAAGGTTATTGCATTATAATCCGGATTACATTTTGTCTCCTCTAATAGTCTTTCTGTTAAAAATTTATTAACACATGACCTGCTACGTGTACCTTAAATGATAGTGTTTTAAAAATTAAAAAAAATCCTAAACATAAATAAAATTACCTCATAATTATTTAAAAAACCACATCCGGTATAAACCTAAACAAATAGTTATGCTAGTTCATTTTGTCTTGGACATATTTTTTCAAAAAAATTATAAAAATGTGGAGATTTATTTAAAATTTGCTAAGAATTATTGAAAATTTTAAAATTATTAAAAATCAATAAAAATATTCGAAAAATGTTTAGAATGATATTGGACCAGGTTCAAATACTTGGACAACCATTTGTCTATGGACATTCTGGATGATTTTATTAACTTTAAAATAAATTTTAACAATTTTCAAAACTTTATAATTTTTTTCTTCTTGAGATCTTTTTAATTTTTAAATATGTACTGACATGACGAAATGTGACACATCAACATGAGGCACATGTAGGGGTGTTCAATTGGTTAATCGACCGATTAACTGACTCGAACTACCATTAGTTAAATTAATCGACCTTTTTAAACCCTTAACCATTAATCGAACCGAAAATATTTTAAAAAAATTAAGCGAACCCAACTTTTTCGGTTAATTCTGTCGGTTAATCGAATTAACCGAAATTTATATGTTTTTATTTTTGATTAAAACAAGTATAAAACATATAAAAAATTAACCAACTTAACCGACCGAATACTTATATATTATAATATTATTTAATAAATTCGGTTAATTCAATTAATCGACCGATTTCGAACTGAATTTACCGTTAACCGAACTTTCAAAAAATTATTAACCGACCCCCTATCGAATTAATTCGGTTTTACTCTAAATTTGCACACCCCTAGACACATGTGGCACATCACTTATCACTATATAGTTGTTTTGTTAGTTACGTCATTACTTAAAATTAGAATAATTAATTTACTTTTTGATTTAAAATTAAAAAATGAATTTACATTTATTTTAAATATAAAAATTAATTATTTTTTAATAAAAGATCAAATGAAATTCACTCCTAATATAAACACCTTTATAATAATTTTACCTTACTTTATATATAAAAACATTTTAATAATTTTAAATTTAAATTAATATGTAGCAAATCAGGAAAAAAAATGCATCAACATGACATTTCTCGATAATTTGTTGTCCTAAATAAAACCATGCATGCCACGTAACAGAAACTTGAATCCAACACGTGCACATGAAAATATGACGACATTCACTCCCACTTCCTATTCAAAATATTAAATCTTTATTTTCTTTCCCTTTTCTCTATAATTTTTTTTCCTTCCGCTCCTTCCCCATTTTCGGTTCATTTCTCCCTTTATAGGAACGATCCCCTAAATTATTTTTTGTTAAAATTACCCTTTGCTGAAACGTAAGATCCCCTGGTTTCATTCTCGCTTTTCTTCTCCCTTTTTTTATCTTTGAGTGATCAAACAGGGAACAATTTGTTGGTCGTTTCTTTTGTGTTTGTGGATGCCCTTTTGCCCCTGGATCGTAATTTATTACGTTCTATTAGGATGTTAAGTTTAATGGGAATGAAAAGATGATGAATTTGGTTATACTTCTATGTGTGTGTTTGTGCGCGCTCGCGCGTTTCTGATGCTATTTTTCTCTATTTCAAGAATGCCTTGTATCTGTTTCCAAAGGAAGAAAATGGGGATCCATATGAATCTCAATTTTTTTTTCTCTTTTTCGATTAGGCTACATTCTTAGGGTAATGGGTTGTTTCTTAAGGATAAACGAGATTTGTATTTGTAGTATTCTAATGCAAATGTGTAATCTAAAGATTTATGCTTTAAATGTGTAATGTAAAGTGACATAGTGGACAAATTAAGGCATTTTTATATCCTTTTATGGAAATGATCACAAACTTCTTGCTTTCAGCATTATTAGATTTTCCACTTTTAGACTGGAATATTGCATCTTAGGATTGTATATTGATTTATGAATCAAAATCGATGGTAGAAGAATAGGAAAATTGTTGATTCGTGAGATGGTTTTAATATGTAGTGTTTGTAATTGTGACACTTATAACCAGCAAGCAGCATTTGAAGTTTGTGCCTTTTCAGTGTGCTAATTAAGAATTTTATATACTAGATTTGCAGCAGTATTAATATCTATGGATTACTGGGAATTGAAGTGCAGACTTGAATCTTCTATCTTTACATATTTTGCATTTAGATTTTCGTCAGAAGAATATGAAGCTGCTAAGGTTGGATCTTTGCATCTAGGTAGTGTGTGTATGAACAAACTTGTCAAAATTTCTAAAACCTTGCATCTTTGGTTCAGGGTTACATGCCAATCCAAGTAATTAAAGAGTTTTGAAGTTGTTTCTCTAATTACAAGCATTTACTCACATCTATAGATTCTTTTGATGGCAATCTATTCATATTTACATTTTAATGGCAATCCAGCAGGAAAATATTTCTTGCTAAGACATTGTGGTAAGGCAATATTCTTTGTTTAAGAATTCGATATCAGTTGAAAGGTTATCAGTATTTTTCTTCCGTCTTATGTTCTTTATGTCAAATATACTATGAGGCTTTTCATACTGGCTTTCAATCTCAGTTACTTATAACTCTAAAGTCTAGGAATGTTTTACATGGATAATTAAATATTGTATGGCCATTTTTCAAAAAAGTGTGTTCTTTAACGTCTTTGTTTATAAAAAAAAAAAAAAACATTTCACTTAGCTTTAATTCGACTTTGTTAAACTGATGTACTTTTTTCTTAAGTTATTGGCTCATATTTGAGTTAAAGTTTTTGATCTGCATGCCAAGCTGTTGAGCTTCATATTGATTTCAGGATTTTTGGGCTAGCTATTTCCCGAAGATTAAGGAGCAGTGAATTAAATTGGTCATAATTTAGAGCTTGTTATCCAGTGTAATTCAGAAATTGAAAATAAGCATGAGCATCAAAAAAAAATTGTCTGGACCTTTTCGAATTTCTAAGGATTTGGTTTGTCTTTTTAAGAATTTCATGCAAGTGTAACTTTGGTTGATATGAGGATTTCTTTGGTTATGTAGACTGCGTTAAATATTCAGAACTCACTACATCGACACCCTGTTTTGGATTAGTTCACTCAAAAGTATATACTTGTTTTTATCTCTGCATCAACATTTATTTTTGGTGCAGGACATAAAATTTGAGGGTTCTTAGAATGCAGCCTCTAGGATTCTACAAGTTAACATGTGCCCTTCTCCCATAATCAGACTAGTTTTTTTCTAGAATGTTTTAGAAATAAGAACATTTTGGACATGGAAGTGTGTAAAATGTGAAGTTCATTTCATAAGTTTTAATCTTGCAGAAGTGCAAAAAGTAATTTTGTGTTGATATTCTGCAGGTAGTTTGGAGTCTGCAATATTGGCTTAAAATGTCTTCCCCTAGCAAGAGGAGAGAAATGGATGTAATGAAGTTGTAAGTTTCTCTTACATATTTTATGTTCAGAATAGTTTGCTACTGTAATTCTTTTACTGATAGTATTTTGTATGGTGTTTTGGGCACTTTTCTTTGCATTTTTCTAAAGCAGTGCTAGTAATTAGTGTGGCCAAGGCACCCAGACCGGCTGTCTTAATCACATAACAAGTGATGGATAAGTTGGGATGTTTTGAGTTGTAACCTTTTTAGTTATTAGGAGTAGCATCATGAAGATGTTCGTAGCAGAGATGGTAAATTGAATTTGTTGAATGAGAACATCTATATTCTGAAAATTGGATTTCATAGGGTGGATGGGACTATAACTTGAATGGCCATTATTCATTAAAACTCATGAAAGTCAACTGTCTGTGATACTGTTTTGTTTCCTTTCTACAATTAAGAAATCCATGAACAGTAAAAGATGTCAATGATTTTCAGCTTTCACCTTTACTCAGCAGTGAGTTTATTGCATTTTTATAGGGCATCCTCTCACTTTTAACAGACCTAGTGACAGATTTTTCTTTTTGTTTGCCTGAGTGATTATTTCAATTCTTGATACTTTTAGTTTATTCAAATGAACTATTTCCATTTCCACTTCGTGAAAGCTTTGCTGAATTTAGAAATTGCTGCTAAACTTGGATTTTAGCCTGAGTTGCTAATGAGTTTTTTATTTTTAATTTTATCTAGGATGATGAGTGATTACAATGTAGAAACAATAAATGATGGGCTCAACGAATTCAATGTCAAGTTTCATGGTCCCAAAGAAAGTATGCTTATACTAATCTGTTCAATTTATGTTCTCTTTTTCATGTGTGTTTGATATGATCCCTCTCACATAGTATTTATATGTTTAAGCATGTACTTCAGGTAGTCACCTGGTTGTTATTATTTTTATTTTTATTATTATTATAGAGAGAGGATACAATATCTATTTATCATTACAAAGTAAACAAAACACCTAGATGATCCAGTTCCCAAAATTTGCATCCATAATACGAATGAAAAATAGGTGCTGGACCAGCAGAGAACTGTTCCATAGTGTTATATATGCTTATAAATTTGGAAATTTGTTGATAATTTTATTAAATTTATTATAAACTTAGAGGGCTTTATCTATGCTACAGCTTATAACAAATTGTTTCTATTGCTAGTCCAAGTACTTGTTTTTAATCCACTTTGACTTCTTTAATATCAACTTCAATGCATACAGGTCTCTATGAAGGTGGGGTTTGGAAAATCCGGGTTGAGCTTCCGGATGCTTACCCATTCAAGTCTCCTTCTATTGGATTTGTGAACAAGATATTCCACCCAAATGTTGATGAACTGTGAGGAATTCATAATTTCAGAAGTGACTCTTACAAACTGTATTATCTGCTGTTTAGTTTTTTTCATTCTTTAACTGTCTTCAAAAATGGTCCCTTTGAGCTTTCATGGTCAGCCATCTAAAATTTGGAATTGATTTGCTAAGAAAAATATTTAAGATGCTCTTATATTAATTGTTAATAGACAAGGATTCTGGTAACCTTTTTGTATTTCTGGGTATGCCATGCTGATTCTTGTTCAAAGTTGACAGAATCCGATTTTTTTTCTGTATTCAAATAATTGCAGGTCTGGTTCTGTTTGCTTGGATGTTATTAACCAATCATGGAGTCCAATGTTCGGTAAGCATCAATTGGATTAACATTGCTTACAAGCAGGAGACCTTCTTCATTTTCTTGATTGACACCTAACATACATTTTTTGCATTAATAATATCCTTGCTTCTTCCATATACAAATTAGTACTTTTTTTTCTTTTCTGGAATTTGTAATGGAAACTGAGCTATATACGACTTCTTTTTCCTGTTATTGCAGATCTTTTAAATATTTTTGAAGTTTTTCTTCCACAGCTCTTGCTTTATCCAAATCCTTCAGACCCTCTAAATGGGGATGCAGCATCATTAATGATGAAGGATCGAAAGCAATATGATCAAAAAGTAAAAGGTAAAATATATTGAATCGGTTTATCTTCTTTTCCTCCATTCTGAATTTTGCTCTAGTCGAATGGCTCCAATGTACGCTGTGCATTTGGAAATTTTGTGATCCGGTGGTAAACTCAGGATTACTGCTTTATTACATTTATCCATGAGTGTGTAAGAAATAGAGGGTGGTTGTTGACTAAGTTTTCATTTCTAGGCTGAGTGATGTAACTAGTGTCTTCTTTTTCCCCTTCATGGAAGCAGAATACTGTGAGCGATATGCAAAGAAAGAAGACATCACGAAATCCGCAGCTGACAAGGAAACTGATGACGAGGATGACATCACTGATGAAGATACTGGATCTAGTGATGATGAAATTGCTGGACATGCAGATCCATAACCTACCTTGGAAGATCTGGCTTCTACGAATTAAACATTTGATAAAAGCGATGATGAACCCCCTTTGTTGTTCTCATCGGCATATATTAGATAAAAATAGAAGTGGCAAGTAAAGTTAGTGATTTCAATATGGTAGGGCTTAAAAGGAAAAAAAAATAGCAATAACTATTGATACATTAAACTCAAATATTCTTATTAAACACCAGCTTGTATCTTCTTTCCCCGTAGATCCTGTACTAAGGGAATACATGGTCATGTATTTGTATTTGTATGTGGTTGGTATTTGATTAAATTTGAATAAAGATTTTAGTAACATTTGTTTTTAGCCTCATGCTAGAATAATAAAAGGTTGTTTGTTAATAGGAAGAGAATCCTTGGAAAAGTTGCAGTTTTACTTTTGAGATTTATGCTTTTCTAGGACCTGAAGCATTTGGCTCGTGTGTTAGACGGCAACCGAGGAAGACATGCACTGTATTGCAAGGATTCTTTGACACTTTCACCTTGCCGGCAGTCAATTTTAAATGCCACTTTGGTTTATTGACTCATTCCTTGCTCATTATTTGACTGTCTTACAGAACGTAGCAAACCACCTACTCAAATTCAGCCATATGGCAAAGCAAAAGTTGGCAGAGCATGTAAACCATTTTATTTCTGTTTGTTCTTCAACAATTCGTGAACAAGCAATCCCTTTTCCTTAAAGTTGGTAGAAACCTTGCTTCTGTTTGTAAGTTGAAAATGAACCGAGTTTCAATCCGGGTACTGCCCCTTTTGATCTTTCTGCTCTTCAATGTCTCAAATTCAGAAGATGAAGAAGTAAAGCAATACCTGGTGAGATTCATGGACAAACTTGCGGGTGTAACTGCAAAGACAGATCAAAGTTGGGGTTGGAACATGACATCAGACCCCTGCACACACAAATGGAAGGGCGTATCGTGCGACACTCAGTTGCGGTCTGTCAAGAAAGTAGTTCTTGATGGGTTAAATCTCACTGGAGTTCTCGATATTGGTTCAGTTTGCAAGGCAAGTTCCCTTCTCGTGTTTAGCCTCGTCAAGAACAATGTTGCTGGATTGATATCGGAAGAGATGGGGAATTGCAAACGTTTAACTCATCTGTATTTAAGTGGTAACCGGTTATCAGGTCACCTTCCGGATTCTCTGAAAGAGTTGAGTAACTTGAAAAGATTTGATATATCCAACAATAACTTCTCTGGAAAGGTTCCCGATTTGTCTCGAATTTCAAAGTTGATTACGTTTTATGCTCAGAATAATCAACTTAGCGGAGAGATACCAAAGCTTGATTTCTCCAATCTGATGCAGTTCAATGTCTCCAACAACAACTTCAGTGGTCCACTTCCTGATGTAAAAGGCCGGTTCTCTGCTGAAAGTTGGTCGGGTAATCCAGAACTAGGTGGAGAATTTATCTCAAAGGAATTCCCACCATCAGCAGCAGCAGCACCATTATCTCCACGAAAATCTAAAGATTCATCAAGGAGACTGCTTCTTATCTATTTTGGTTATGCTGTTCTTGGACTTATTATTTTGTTGGTAGTTGCCTTCATATTAATCAGCAAAAAGAAGCTGAAAGAAGCCGAGGCTGATGTTGCGAAAAAGGGAGTGAACGCATACACTAGCAGTACTTACGATGTATGTAAGATCACTGAGCATAAGTCAGAATATTCAGCAAGTTATGAAGAGAGTAGAGCGGCAATGTCACCCCTTGTAGTTCTTAGAAGTCCAAGGGCCCAATGTTTAAGGTTCGAGGACCTGCTTCGTGCTCCGGCTGAATTGCTTGGAAAGGGGAAACATGGAAGCATCTACAAGGTAATGCTTGATAATGGGTCGACAACCTTGGCAGTGAAGCGGGTAAAGGACTGGAGTGTTACAAGTCAAGCCTTCAGGAGAAGAATGCAGAGATTGCACCAGACAAGGCATCCGAATATACTGCGATCACTAGCTTTTTATAGTTCCAAGCAAGAGAAGCTCTTGGTATATGAATATCAACCAAATGGCAGTCTTTCCAAGCTACTCCACGGTAATTTCATTGTCACCTATGCTTGTTGGTTAGCAACTAATTGGGCTCTGTTCACCACTACTGATATGGTTCCTTGTTGATTCAGGATCCCGAAATGGCCAGGCATTCGACTGGGGAAGCAGAATAAACGTTGCAGCTACTGTTGCTGAGGCATTAGCATATATGCATGAGGAGCTGAGTGAAGACGGAATCGCACATGGTAACCTGAAATCAGCAAACATACTGTTCAACAACAACATGGATCCTTGTGTGAGTGAATATGGGCTAATGATTTCCCAAAGTGAAAGCCCATCATCGAATTCCCACTCCAACAGTTTCAGCTTGGATCCTGCCCGTATCCGTACAAGCTTTAAAGCAGACATCTATGGTTTTGGGGTGATCCTTCTTGAACTTGTAACAGGAAAACCGGTCCAGGGTGATGAGTTGGAATTGATTCAATGGGTTAACTCAGTGGTTAGAGAGGAGTGGACTGTTGAAGTGTTTGATAAAGGCTTACTTCTGGAAGGTGCAAGTGAAGAGATGTTGCTGATCCTTTTGCAGATAGCATTGAAGTGCATAAATCCTAACCCTTATGAAAGGCCCAACATGGACCAAGTTGCTGTTATGATCAACACGCTAAAAGATGAAGAGGATAAATCAAGCCCCTATGTATGAACCACTCCAATTCCATACTTTTGCATTAATTCGACTGTTCATCAATCGGTCCAATTTTCATTTCTGTAATTTATTAAAAAGTTTTTATATTTAATGTATACACTGATTATGTATAAAATACAAAACCTTATTAAATGTAAGATGGCATAAAATTTTAACTTCACTTCTTCTACAAAATTTTGATTGCGAAAAATTACTCATAATCCCCTCCTCAACCCTTAATTAGAAGAATTATATGTTTCAGCACACTCAAACTCACATCCTCATTTATTGACAATAATACTGATACTAATAAGTTAAGACCCAACCGACAATTAAAAATGTAGTTAAATGGGATAATTTTGGTCGGATTAAAAAAGAGTTAATATATAAATTGCTCTCTCAACTTAGCCACTTATAACCCATTGATATTGAAATTATTTTATATAATTAGTACATAAACTTAAAATTTGTCACACTTTGGTATATCTACCATTATGCAATTAAAATATAAAAATATAAAAGAATGTGTTGCCAACTTTTCCTTAGATTACAACTAGGATTGATGTTGACAGTGACACTAACATTTGAGAAATGTAAATGTTAAATTTTGAATTTTTTTATATTTTTATATTTTTCCATTTAATTTTAATTTGAATATAAAATATCTTATAAAATTTAAAGTATTATATGTAAAGTATTATAAAATTAAAAAATAAATATTTGTAAATTATTGTGAACTGATTTGCAATTTAAAAGATAATACATAAAGGAAAAGGAAAAAAAATTAAAGTATAAATTGAATAATGTATTTTTCAATAAGTGATAGATCAAAATTTATCTACCCATCTTTTTCAATGGTTTTATTCAAAATTTTCTATTAAATGAATTGAATTGAATTGTTTTTTAATGAATTATTAAATAAGGCTTAATTTTTTCCACTTATTAACTTATTTTGGATCAAATTTAAAAATTTTCTGAATATTTATTTAATTTTTCGAATAAAATACCAAATATCTCAAAAATTAATTTAACTTTCTTTTGCTTTTGCCGTTTTGGGCAGATTTTTTAAAATTTTCTAAATATAATTTCAGAAATACAAGAGTATAGAAACTTGAAGTATATTATAACATTTAAATTTTAACTATTTAGTCTATAAATAATTAACCCAATGTGAGACATTAAGATGGATGTAAAGAGTGGACCTATTGATTTGGGTTAGTTTTATTTTTCATTTTGGGCTGATATCTAATTTTATTAAACAAAGTCATTTCTTATTTTTAAAAAAATTATCTAAAAAGGAAAAAAATAAGAAGTTACAATTTTTGTTAATTCAAATTAAATAATTTGATTATAAAAAAATGGATAAATATAACAAAAAAGAATTTCAGTTTAAGGAGTGTTCAAAATTAATTAAAGTTGCAACTTTAATATACTTAAATGAATTATAATTCCAAAATATTACTTCTTTTGATTTGGAATATCTAAATAATTTTGATTATGCAAGTTAATGACATGTTTCTTTCTTTTCATTTATTTTTATTTTATATAATTTCATTATTTAAACTATTCTATTTTATTTTACTATCGTCACTATTATACATACATCGTATTATAATTATAGTCATATGTTTAATTATATAAATATGTAGTTTGCACATCTTAATTAATAAGGTATATAATTTAGGTATATGTATATATAATATACAAAACTAAAAACTAAAAATTAAAATATAAAATATTTTTTTAACAATAATTTTCTAATCATATTTATTCTTTTTGATATAATGCCTAAAATCATTCATAGTCCCTCCCAATTAGAGTGAGCAAAACTCAATTCGATTTGAAAAAATCGAAAAAAATTTCGAATTTCAAGTTAATCGAATCGAATTATTCAATTCAACTCGAATAAGTAATTCGAGTTTCGAGTTCGAATCGAGTTGAATTGTACAATTCGAATAATTCGAATAGCATATTAATGTAAATACCATTTTGGTCCCTTTTAAGTTTGAAAATGAATAAATTGATCTTTCAACAAAAAATTACAAAAAAAATTCAAAAATTTAAAATAATTTTAAAAATTTATAAAAATTTTATAATTTATATTTTTACAAAATTATTAAAAAATTCAAAAAAATCTAAAAATATATATAGAAAGTTAAAAAATTAAAAATTTTCTAAAATAATAATTTTGGGAACTAAATAAGGATTAATGATTTGATCGAACCTCACCTCTACTCTCAAGTCTCAACCCTAGAATATAGGTATAATACGCTTCAGCACACTTGAACTTAAGTCCTCCTAAATTGACAACAATACTGATACCAATTGAGTTAATACTCAATCCGTATTAAAATATAAATATATAAAAATTAGAAGATAATATCTAAAAACACACGCGTACGTAGTTCGTTGGTTGGTTGGTTAACATTCCATTGGAGATGGTAAATTATGAATGGGGTTAATTAAATCTCGGGGATTTCCTTTTTCTTTTTCAACAGTATGGAAATGAGATGCAGCACGTGATCAAATATTCCATTTTTCCTGTCTTAAAATTACAGTTTAGTGTCTACCTGTTGTCCGTACTCCGTTGCAATCCCGATGATAAAAGTGAAACTCAGAAAGAGAAAATTATTTTTATTTGTAACAGCGACTTAAGTCAACCACTAACTCCCAGCGATCTGGAGAGAAAGAAGAGATGAAAGTGAAGTCGTGGTTAGTTGCATCGGCGCCATTTGCAGCCATGGTGGCTGTGGAGTGCCTGGATGTTGGCTTAACCACCCTCAGCAAAGCTGCCATGTCCAAAGGAATGAGCCACTTTGTCCTTATCGTCTACTCAAATGCTCTAGCTTCCCTCATTCTTCTTCCGGCGGCTTTTTTCTTCACAAGGTTCTCATCTATCTATCAATTAGATCCATGGATGAGCAATTAATGGTAACTATTTCTGTTTTGGGACTTCCTTATATGCAGGAAAAAGCGGCCACCAATTACTTTATCTTTTCTGTGCAAAATTTTCTGCTTAAGCATTGCTGGGTATGCAATTAAATCTGAACAGAGTTCAATAATTCCTTTATTGGTGAAAAAATTGGGGTATGAAACTGGTTTTTTTGCAGGATCACTTTGATGCAGAACTGTGTAATCACCGGTGTAAGTTACAGCTCTCCAACCCTTGCTTCTGCTCTTGCCAACTTAATCCCAGCTTTCACTTTCTTGCTTGCTGTTATCTTCGGGTTCGTCTTTGCTACTATGCCATTTGTTTTTGTAGTATAAGGCCTAATCAGCTGTCTTTGATCTTTGCTAGCTATAGCAGTTTTTCCATTTTTTCTTTCAACTTTATAGGATGGAAAAGCTAGAGTTGAAAAGCCCAAAGAGTCAGATCAAAGTGTTCGGCACCTTAGTATCCATTTCTGGAGCACTCATTATGACCCTTTACAAGGGTCCTCCAGTACTTTCCCCACCAATTCAACCGCATTTACACCCATCTCCTTCTACCATGTTAACAACATCTAACAATTGGCTCATAGGTGGCCTCTTCATCGCTACTGCCTCTTTGTCACTTTCAGCAAACATCGTTGGTCAGGTAATTTAATATGCTATTTCATAATCCACAATGCTTTGGCTACTTCAAACTGATACTTTCCCTACTAAATTTGAAGGCTGCGGTTCTGAAAGGGTATCCATCGGAGATAATGTTGGTTTCCTTCTATTGCCTCTTTGGGACCATTCAATCTGCATTGGTTACTTTGCTTTTTGAAAGAGACCCCAACGCTTGGATGTTGAGTTCAGATATCGAGCTCATTTCTGTGGTCTACTCAGTAAGCAGACTGCAACTCCCCATGTTAGCTTTGTCATTTTGGCAAATCAAAGCTTAGTAACTGAGACCAATTTCGTTTCAGGCTTTATTTGGAAATGTGGTAACATTCGGCGTACAAGCATGGTGCATACGGCGTAAAGGGCCGGTCTTTGTGGCGTCGTTCAAGCCCTTAAGTATTGCTATTGCTGCCTTCTTGGGGTTCATTTTCCTTGGTGAAACGCTTTATATTGGCAGGTACGAATTTCCTTATTATCATTTTTAATTTGCGAATTTTTGCAAACTTAGTAAACCGTTCATGAACATAAGCAGGGCCTCACCTATTAATTAGCAAATGAGCATAAATAAGTTTAAAACTAGATAAAAACGAGCGTATTAATTTGCTTACCCTCGTAGTAGCAACGAGATAAAATATAAAATATTTGAAGCCGAAGTATAAGTTGTGTTGTGCCAATAGGATAAAAAAGAGTAAATTATTATATTAGAAAATTGTACAGGTTTATATTTTATTGCAAAAGATATAAGTGAAACATTATAAATAAAGAGGAAAAAAATGTCTTAGAAAGAATATGACGGATGATTCAAAGATGGAGGAACAACCCTCATTTGTAGTAGTACAAAATCTCCACAACTTTGTATTTTTTAGACGCGGGATTGTGTTATTTCAACAAGTTGATTATTATAAAGCGATGTACTGGAACACAATAATAAGCTACAAATAGACGACTGGTTGATTTCACAAGGGATACTCTAAACAAAAATTCCTTAACTTGGACATAAAATCAAAGGGCCTTTTGAGAAAAACATTGTGTAAATTGGTCTGAATTTTATGGAATTATTCATTTAAGCCAAATAGCTTCTTACAATGATGTTTATTCTCTATCTGCATCATTTACTGCTTATGTTTAAAGGCTCTAGCGAGGCTCATAGTTGTGACTAAATCAGGGGTTTTATGTATTTGAGCATTTAATCGGATGGAATCATCCAATCCAGCCATAAATAGCCTAACATGTTGTTTTGCCCGAATGTACTGACTAGCTCGTCTTAATTTTTATCGCAATTGTCAATGATAAAGCTCTACCCTTCCTATCTGTTTCAAACTAACCAAATCTCCCAAGCGGAAGGACCAAAACAGAGGGAGCAATAATTGCTACCCCTCTAACTTAATCTGATAATATCAAAGTTGTGCCTCATTCAGCATGTGGAAGGTTGCCAAACTTACTTTATCTACCTCAATCCTGTGTTGGTTTTCGAAAAACTATTCACACCGATCCATCAAACTAATTTCATTACTTGGGAATAGATTTTTCAAGTGGCGAAATTGCCCCACTCGGGGGTGTTTCCGTCACGCCTCCTCCAACAGCTTATGGAAGATGGGAAGTATTAAATCACCCTTCAACGGACCCTATTTAAAATTTCCTTTCTACGTACGTGTTGGCTGAAACCTACGCACACAACCCGAATAAGTAAACATGCAATGGTATTAGCTCACCCTATAAGTTTGAAAGCATAATAGGTCTTTGCACTTATATTCTAATCTTATGATGCCATGTTTGTTTTATTTTACTTTTGCAAAACTGTCTTAAGAGTACCATTTCTTTGTTTCTTGCTATAATGCAATGTGATTCATTCATCAGTTTTTCCTTCTCTATGCGTAAAACTGCTTTTGGAAATAGGATTGTTTACCTTCGTAAACTTATACATATTTGCGTTAGAATTAACACCACAAGAGCAGTGTTTGGCAGATGAGAAAGGTCAAGAAAATCAAGAGAGAAAAAAACTTGAAACGAACTTCTATCAATTTGAGTTTGTAGACTTATCTCTTTGGGTTATTCTTAATCAATATTTCTATTACATCTCTTAAAATTCAGTGGCATTGTGATATGTTCCGCTTTTGTTATAGTGGATCTACATCACAAATTTTATAGTAATTGATCTAAGTTACCATAGACGAAGTAAGCTGTATTGCATGCAGCTATCACCACTTTTACCGAAACTTAACAATGAGATAATAATACTAATACTCCTTTGCAGTATTGTGGGAGCAGCCATAATTGTAACGGGCTTTTATGGGGTGATATGGGCACAGTCGGACAAGGAAGAAGTGGGCAAGACAACAACCACCCCTCTCTTAGATGGACATGATGTAGATGCCTAAATGATTATATCTTTCTTTTTCTCAGAATTCTTAGTAGTTACCAGAAATCCAGCTGATGTATATGCATGTGTGTATATTCTCCTTGTATTCACATGCCAAAGGAGAAATTGTAGTTATAGTTATTGCTGTTGGCATTAACCGGAGGTATTTATGAACTGAGTTGAATCAAATTCGGTCCAAACGCAAGCCAGATTTCCAGTTTAAAGCAAGACACCGAAAACATTATTGTTTCAATTCTAGTGAAGTAATAAGAAAGCATATATTGAAACTAGGCTTTCGTTTTTCAGCTATAGTAGCTACCATAACAAACAATTGCTTGACATTTCTTTAAAAAGAATTAAGTACAAAAAGAAATGTTAGACAATCAGATGTGGAAATGCAAAGTCAGCCATGACATAGTGCAGAAAGGCTTTTAATACACATAAGCGAGGCATCGTGTATCTTAAATCTAGGGCTGATAAAAGAAAATTAAGAAATTGAAAAACAATTCCATATGGTATTTGGACCCATTTTCTTTTCACAAATTAAAAATTTGTGATTATCGCTATTTTTTAAATTTATAATTAAATTATTTTTTATTTTATATTTAAAATAATGAAAATAACTTAATCTTTTTACTTGAAAATAATATATTTTTTATTTATTATAATATGTGTTTTAAAAGTTGCTTTCTCAAATATGTTTTTTTAGGGATAGTTCAACAATCATGAGTGTCAAGTTTTGTGTATTAATTTCAATTCTAAATTTTCTGTACCCGTTAGAATCGAGGTGATGATTATCAAATAGTTAAAGGTATCTCAACATCTATGGATGTCGAGTTTTTGGTAAACTACTTAAATTTTAAACTATAACGATATAATTTAATTTTGTAAATTGTTTGAATAATATTTAAATAAAGCTCGACAATAGTGGGTATTGATGTCCACTCTAGAAATTTTAAAAGAACTTATCATAAATTGTAATCATTTATTTAAAGAGTGAAACGGTTATTTAAATTAAGATCAATAACGATGGGTGTCGAGTTTTTTTTAAAAAAAAGAAACTAACCGAACCCTAACCCTAAAATCAATAAATAATCTATCCTAGTTGGCAGATTTCACATAAAAAGCATAAGGTTTATCCTTCGCGTTATGTATCATCTTACATACCTAAAGCCTCTTTTAGTTACTATGATAACATGAGAAAAAAAATATTTATTTATATGTATTATAATAGGTAGGCATAAAATGAAGAATAGTCTATATAAATTTAAATTGAAATTAGAAAGATGAGAAAGACTCTTGTAGAAAACAAGACTTCTTTAAAATAAGCAATGTTTTTTTCCTTTTCTTTGCTAAAAATAAGTCATGGGAGTGACTAAATATTATCAATTGAGTTAGTTTATTGTTAACCCATATACTAAAACATATATAAAAATTAATACTCCTACCAAACGTGTTGGTGTGTGGGGATAAAAATAAACTTATGAGAAATTAATGAAGGCTTCAAGACGTGTAACAACGTCACTTTCTTTAAGGTTCTATCTGTCCCATCTATATTTTGGTGTACAAAAAAGTTACTGAAAAATAACCTTGAGGATACTATGAAGCCTAATGACTATCGACGTTGTGTACTAACGGACACAATCCACTGAGTATTGAGCAGAGCAAAAATATCAATTTCTCTAAACAACTTCTGCAATAATTTTTTAAAGAACAATCTAACAATATTAAAAGATGGAGGAAAATAGAAAAAAAAAACTTTTGACTTGTTTGGGGTACCAAACAAATGAATTTTGACTATTATTTATAGGAGTTCTCGTGTCTCTTCATAGACATAACTGTTTAAATAGTCACATCTTTTAGCAATAAATAAAATTATTCAATAGATATCTACTTGAATAATTATGACTCTTTGTTAATAATTAAATGACATGACTTTTGGTAACAAGAGATATAACTCATCACTATAAATGTGACAACTCTTGGTTAATGGCCAAGTGACATAACTTTTGGTATTCAAGAGACCTAATTTATCACTATGAATAGTGACAACTCTTAACCAAAAGTTACACTTTATAACATATTTCATTTCTAGTTAAAACAACTTATAGTCCAAGATTTATAACATAGACTAAAACATGTGTAATCATATATAAATTTTGTTTAGCTTATGGTTATTTTAAATCAACAATGAAAATACATATTATAGATAAACTTTGATTAGTATATCATTTATCAATTAATACACTTAAATAATGTCTCGTAAATAGCACTCAAATGCTAGTTACCAATATCACGATTTGAATAAAACAAATAATTAAATATCTCAAGTTTATGAGAAATAAAGAAAAAAATTTTAGTGAAAAATTTTCACACACAATTTGGATGAACTCCAACCAAATATCTATATATAATGTACCAATAAGTACACAAATATTTCTTTGGAAAGTCATAATTTTTCATATTTGGAATTTTATCAAATAAACATGATTATTCGAAATTGAAATCATCGAACAAACATATGTTTCATTTTTGTTGGTTTATAAGAAGAGAATAAAATCTTAACAGCAAATCAATTAATACGACTCGAATCTAGATCATATCTAAGGTGGTGAACACCCTATACTATCATACTTATGTCACGGGCCGCAGTTCAAAGCCCGTGACCATCGCACCAAATGCATCCAATGGAGGTCTATTGCTCAGATGGAGATTATTTGGCCCACGAGAACTGGCCCGATTCAAAGAGCTATTGAAGAAGCTTGTCAGATTGAAGCCTAGTTGGCCCGATAATGAAGACATGGCAACTTAGGCTAATATGGTAACTAATCTTAGAAGATAGAGGGAATCATATCTTGTAAATATTAGATTAGATTTGATATGACATATCTTGTAAATCCCTAAAATAAAAGGATATGGCTAATCTCATCCGTCGATGTAAACGTATCTTGACCGTCGATTTTGGGGGAGCTCAACTATAAATAGAGAGCCTCCCCATCAGTTGTACTTACTCCTATTATTGTTTCATTATCCTTTATGAATAAGAGAATTGAAAGCATTTACTCAAACACTTTGCGAGCTTCTTTTAGCATAAATTGCTTCCGCTCTTCAATTTGCTGCCTTAGAGGAGTTCTTAAGGAATCTTCACTTGAGTTAAAGCTGACTTAGGTGAGTTTGGATGAACGAATCGCCTAAGGACGCACAGATTGCGAGACGGAAGGTCTAGCCCCGTGATAAGTGGTATCCGAGCCAAGTTTTGAACCAAGTGGTATCCAAGCTATTGGTTCGAACCAAGTAGTAGCTGAGTTTTTGGTTCGAAGGCACCGTTGGGATGTCGAAAGAAGAGTTCGAACAAATATGGGTGAGAAAGTCTTTGAAGGAGATGTTGTCGGCTGTTGAGGAACACGTGGGTAAATTTAAGGAGTCCATGGAGGACACAAAAGAGTTGGTCAATGTGCTTGGGGAAAGAATTGAAGACTTGAAGTAGCAGTCCAGGGACTTTGTGACCATGTGTCTCACTTCCTAAAGGGATAGCGTGCAAGAGTTGCTAGATTCCCAAAAGAAGAAACTGACGGAGAGGAACGATGCTCTCGAGGCCATGATGATGGCTTTAAAGGAGGAAACAATGGCCACTACGAAGGCTTTGAGCACAAGAATAAATGAGCTCGAGGGAGAGTTGGCCTTGTGTCGAGCAACTGTGGGGAAAGGAGTGTCAAGTGCAGCACTTAGTAATAAGGATGTCCCGAAGCCGAAAGAGTTTATGGGGACAAGGTTTGCATGTGATATGGACAATTTCTTGTAGAGGATAGAAAACTACTTCTGTGCCAAAGGCATTGTGGACAATGCGGTTAAGGTAAACACTGCTTCAATGTTTCTTACTGACATTGCACTTTTATGGTAGTGAGGTAGGACTGTAGATAAAAGGCAATGTGAGATTGTGACGTGGCAAGAGTTTCAATATGAGCTGAAGGGACAGTTTTACCCAAAGTTTGTCGAGGAAGAAGCTCGGGCAAAGTTGCAAGGGATAACGCAACGGGGCACAGTGGGGGAGTATGTTTGAGAGTTCAAGGAACTCATGCTCCAAGTTTCAGATGTGACCGAGGAAGAAGCATTGCTTGCTTTTTAAAATGGTTTAAAGCCGTGGGTCAGACAGGAGGTGGAACAAAGAGGTGTCCAAAAGTTGTCGGAAGCCATTACGGTAGTTGAGTCCGTGGCCAAGCTTGGTTTAGGGAAAGACAAGCTTTGGTCTTTCAAGTCCGAGGAAAGGGGCGTATGTGAAATGGATCACGAGGAAGATATTGTTGATGGCAATGGTAATGGTGACAATAGTGGTAACGGGAAACCACGAGTTGGGAAGAAGAAACTCAAGAGAAAAAGGGACAAGCTGAAATGCTTTCTCTGCGACGATCACACATGTTGAATAAATGTCTAAAGAAATCTGCGCTAAAGGGGAAGACGGTGGATAAGGCCTTGGTACTTGGTTCGAGCATAAAGGGTGTCGAAGCCAAGGAGGCCGAAAGCGAGAAGAGGCTAGTGGAGTGCTTCTTGTGTCATGGTTCGCATAAGTTGCGGAAGTGTCCAAGGAAGTCTGTCATCGAGGGGAACGATGTAGCAGACAAGGAGCTCAAGATTCTTGGTTCGAGCAAGGGAAAATTCGAAACTAAGATGGCAAAGAGAAGCAAAAAGAAGCAAGTAAAGTGCTTCTTGTGCCGTGGTCCGCATGAGTGACGGAACTGTCTAAAGCAAGCCGGAGTCAAAAGAAAGGCAACGTCTGAGCTGTGAAGCTGGGACCAATGAGGCTCAAATTGAGTGAAGCGTCAGAGTTGGTCGAGTCATCGACAAGGCTTCCACCTATAGAAGAGGTGGGTGGTGCATCGGACTTCAAGGAAAAAGAAGTGATGCATGTGGGTAAAGAGGCCGAGAGACTGTAGGTAAAGCGAAGCCAAGTGTGGTGAATCACGAGGATTCTGTTCGAGTAAAGTTAGAATGTGGACAAGAGATTAACATAACTTCTTGTCATCGAGATGTACAAACGAGTAAGATGGTTCGAGTTAAAAAGTGACGTAAGTCGAGGCAAAAATCCCGAAGGAAATGAAAGGCTAAGGCGTCGAGACGAGACCGAGGTGAATCAAGCCAGTGCCATTTAGAAGTCGCAAAGAGGATGTTGCGAGAATGGGTGGGGGAGAATGTCATAGGCCGCAGTTTAAAGCCCGTGACCATCGCACCAAATGCATCCAATGGAGGTCTATTACTCAGATGGGGATCATTTGGCCCACGAGAACTAGCCTGATTCAAAGAGCTATTAAAGAAGCCTATCAGATTGAAGCCTGGTTGGTTCGATAATAAAGACATGGCAGCTTAGGCTAATATGGTAACTAATCTTAGAAGATAGAGGGAATCATATCTTGTAAATATTAGATTAGATTTGATATGGCATATCTTGTAAATCCCTAAAATAAAAGGATATGGCTAATCTCGTCCATCGATGTAAATGTATCTTGACCGTCGGTTTTAGGGGAGCTCAACTATAAATAGAGAGCCTCCCCCTCAGTTGTACTCACTCCTGTTATTGTTTCATTATTTGTGAATAAGAGAATTGAGAGCATTTACTCAAACACTTTGCAAGTGCTCTTTCTGTTGTTCTTTTGTTTAGCTTCTTTTGGCATAAATCGCTTCCACTCTTCAATTTGGTGCATTGGAGGAGTTTTTAAGGAATCCTCACTTGAGTTAAGGCTAACTTAGGCGAGTTTGGATGAACGGATCGCCTAAGGCTGCACGGATTGCAAAACGAAAGGTCTAGCCCCATGACACTTACACATGGTTCAACAAACATATGTTTTCAAGGGTACAATCAAAATTTTGGTGTGATTGAATTGATTGATTGATGATTTTAAATTGAATATTCAAGAGAAAAACAATCTAAGCTAATAGCTTTTACCCATTAAAATGCTTGGATTGCAACAAACTTTGGCCTATTCGCATGCCTATGTTGAGTCTGCAATACATCCAATATTTTAACATTTTTTTTCTGTTAGTTTTTTATTTATCCAATATGAATAGCATGTAGACTTGTTCATGGTTTGGATCACCCGATTTGAAGGTCTGCTAAAAAAGTTGGAGAATTTGGAGAAAAATATAAATTTGAAAAATGATTTCAAAAAGAAAAAGGTTTGTATCCTAAATGGGTCAAACCTCAAGTAAACTATTTTTAGCTCGGACCAACCCGAATTTGTAAAAAAAGAATTTGTTGCTATTTTTTACTTTTTTATTTTTTTCATTATTTTGTTGTTATTTCGCTGTTATATTGCTACTATTTTGTTGTTATTGTTTGAATATTATACAACTCTTGTTTTATTATTAATTTTATTACTATTTTAAAGGTATTTGCTTGCTAAGTTACATTTATCTTAGTGTTATTTAAGTATATTTTATTTATTTATTTATTTATTGAGAAACATTTATTTTAGTGTTTCAGTGTATTTGATGTATTATATATTTAAAATTTATTTTCATATAAAAATGTCAGTACAGATCGAGTTCGTGCAAAATTTTAAACTCATTTCTGTTAAAATTTTTACACCAACCCTTTATGCAAAATGGAAAACAACCTTAGGAAGAATTTATAAATTCATAAACGCCTCAAGGCTGGCAGGTGAGTATGAAGACGGGATATCTGAAATTAATGGATCATAACAGCAGGTATGCTATGCCAAAGCAAAGACCTTCTCCTCTTGACCACTTAAATAGGCACTGCCTTTTAGCTGTTAATACCATTAATTTAGACTACTTCTTCAAACTCATCTGAGCTTAGCATTCCTGGTCTAAGCTTAATTTCTGATGTGCATGATCTATTATATGGCAAGCATAGAGCATACTCTTAAACTCACGAGAGATTTTCTTTATAGATATGCCATGCTCAGGCAGGAAAAGATCAAGAAAATTTAGCAAAGCATGATTTTTTAAAACACACTGATTATTTTATTTCTCAAACTCGTTATATCTTACAACTGAACATCTTCCTTTCTTATATAGAGAAAGAAAGCTAGATGAGCAGATAAAAAGGAATCTGTTTTTTCTTTTTAGTACAATGACTCATCAAACCTTTTTTCAAAAGCAAAGTACAATAATTTACATAAGGACGGTGACTCACTCTTAAGCAAAAACACAATAATTCACAAATGGATGATGATTCATGTGCTATCAGTGTCATAATCTGTGCTTAAGTCAGAGGTGATGTTCAATTCTTCTATCTTTCTTTTCTTTTCCTCTCTAGCTATATAGCACTTTAATTCCAGCTGTTCAATTCTTTTTTTCTCAGTCATCAGGAGGTTTGTCTTCATGCACGTCTTTTGGTGCTGGTGTGTCTTTCATGATTTGACTGCAAAACATTGGATACTATTGTGACCACTCATTTGGATCTGGTATGTTGGAATGATATTCTCTTAAGGCTTCTTTCAACTGTTGTTCATAAGGTGTCGGTGGATCTTTTTCTATATCTCATGGTGCCAAATTTTCCCCTGATAGCCAAATTTTTGAGGGAATGACCTTATTAAATTGACACAAATACTTTTGCAAATCCTTATAATTATAACGATTTAGGCTTACTTCTGAAAAATAAATCTTATGAATCTATGCACTAGGAAAGGCTTCTAGTTGTGTGGCTGGACCATTTTGCATAAAGTATTGGGGTTTATAGAAGATGATTAAGACCCATTGTTCTAAAGGGTAGAACCATTTCAAAAAGCTTGCCAGGTTTTTCATTTCAGGATTGATTTCATCTTGAATAGCCATAGTCAGAAAATGTTGGAGATCTGGGATGAAGAACTCAATTCCTATGTGGAATAAATGAGTTAATTACCAGAACATCCATTTCAATTCTTTAGGAAATTCACCAAACTGAAACTTTAGAGGATGAATAAATGGATATTTAGGGTGAAGTCATAGAGGTTTTAAGAATAATCCTCCAAAATCTTGGAAAATGCTTTGCTGATAGGAAAGCATTATGTTATTGGCTTCTCTGTGAAATCCTTTTTCTAATATTAGGCTCAAAACCTCTAGAGAATAATCAGGATGAGAATTTGGTTGGCAAGGTATTAAAAATAGTGATGGTGGATTTTGAAAGATTTTCTTTTTACCTTTTCCCTTGGAGGAGGATGAAGATTGAATCATGAGATTTTCAGGGAATTTTTCAGGGTGTCTGGTGAGAATATCAACAAGAACATTGGTTTTTCCTTTTATGTGAATGACATTAAAGGAATAATTTTGAAAACCATTCAACCCATCTAAGGAGTTGGGGATAAGGTACTTCTTTTTGTTTGAATTTCAGCATCTTGGGGAAGGAAGACATATCCATTTCAACAAGGAAATGATATCCAAGTAGATGGAATTAAAATGTGGAAATACCTTTTTTAACTGCAAGGATTTCCTTGAAAGTTGAGTGGTAATGGATTTCAGCATCTATAAATCTTCCACTTTTGTATCCACATAGTCGTCTTTTGCCATCTTCTTCTTGAAATAAGATAGCTCCCCAATATTTGTCACTAGCATCTGTCTGTAAGATTCTTTTTCCTTCTAAAGGAATTTGCAAATGTGGTAGATAAGCTAGCTTTTCTTTGAGTTTTCTGACTACTAAGGTCTATTTGGCTTTCCAGAGAGGAGGATTCTTTTTTAGCATATTTCTTAAAGGATTTGTAAATTTTGAGATTTTTATAACAAAGTCACTGAGATAATTTACAATTCCCAAGAATTGCTGGACTTGTTTCTGAGAAAGATTTCTGGCTAGAAATATCTTCAACTCTTCTTCAATACTCAGATGAGGCTGATACCTGCCTTCCTTGATAATCATACCAAGGAATTCTATTTCTTCTCTGTTGACTTGCATTTTTCTTTCAGAAAGCATGATCCCATATTGAAGAATAACTTGCTTGAATTTTTCAAGGAGGGTTGCATGACTTTCTTGATCTGGGCTGTATAAGAGAATGTCATCTATGTAGATCAAAGCTTGAGTCATTACAGGTTGAAATTTTTTTATCATGGCCTTCTGGAATAGTGATGGAGCAGTTTTTAGCCCAAAAGGCATAACTGTCCATTGGAAGTGTTTGTTTGGGATATAAAATCTCGTCTTGGGTCTATCTTCTGGATCTATTCCCAATTGCCAAAATCCTACTTTTTGATCAAACTTGGAGAAAACTCAGGCTTTTACATGGCTTGAGAATATTGAATTTTTGTTGGGCAAAGGAAATTTGTCATCTTGTAGGAAGTGATTAAGAGTCTGATAATTGATTAACAGCCTTAATTTTCCTCTGGCTTGTTCTGATCTTTTGTTGACATAAAATGCTTCACAAGTCCACTGTGAATTTGAAGTTTCAATCAATCCTTCATCTTGTAATTGTTGGCACTCCTTTTCAGCTAGCTTCAAATGTTCTGAGTTCATCCCCATATGACTAGCTTTGGTTGGATTGACATCTTCATTCTTCTTAAAAGGGAGTCTGATGAAGAATTCAGGGTTTTTCCATAGAGGATTTTTACATTTTTGAAGGAACTCTGAATGAGATTCTGCACATGACTTTTCTTTCAATTCTTCTACGATCTCTTGGATCTTCTCAGAATATATTGATAATAACTTTGGAATAGGCACAAAAGGTCTGAACATTTGTTTGTACCTTAATCCGTCTGGTAGGATTTTTATCTGTTTAGCTTTGGTTACTGATCAAAGCCAACAATAAGATCTTTTCCATGAATTTTTTATCCTAAAACTGTATTGGTAATAGAGCATGTTGGAAAAAATTAGATTTTGATGGGTTTACTCCTCAAGTGTGTTGTGAAGATCTTTTTTGCTGCTGAACTAAAATGTCTGGTATGAGGTTTCCACCATCTTGATGGTAAAACATCTGGATTCATTATGGTTTCTATTGCTCTGGTATCAACGAACGTAATTACAGTAATAGGCTTACTGTATTTGTCCAAGTAGATAGAGACATGAATATGCAGCACTAAAACTTCTAAGGTTGAAAGAATTTGAGAGTTTGATAGAAGATAATGGAAAGGCATATGAGATTATGCCATGAGTATCTCACTTAATGAAGATTTTGAATCACTGTATTCTATGCTTTGGATTGCACACATTGATTGATCATTGGGCTCGTCATTAATAGAAAATAGGGATTCAATATCATCTTCTTCAGTGATTCTGATTCTTGACTTTTGTCGTATCTGCTGGATCATCTTGGCGCATTTCTTATTGTTTGGGCATGATTTCGCAAAATGACCCTTTTGATTGCAGATGTAACATCGAGTGGATTTCACTCATTTGGAAAACTTCTTCTTCTTCTTGAGATATTTCCATTTGTATCTTTTTCTGGGAATTTTTGGAGAAAATCTCTTTATTTTCCTAAAATACTTCTTTTTCTTGGTAGGGCAATAACATGACTTGTCATGTCCACACTTAATTTTGAGATGCGAGTCATTACAGGCTTTGTCTAATCTTCTGTCACCATGGAGATAATCTTTGAAGACCTTTTTCTGTTGAACAGATCTTCTAAGGCAATATACGTTTCTTGCTGGATTTCTCCCATGGTTAAGTTGAGAATATTTTTGTTTTGCCTATAGAGATTTTGATTTATTGCTACCTGGAGAGGATCTGGAATAGACGCAACAACTGCTTATTTTAAATTGGGATCCAATCCAAGGGCACAAAAAAGCTTTGTCATCATATAAAAATGCTTAGACAAATCTTTTTTCTTGTAAGAGAAACATCTTCTCTTAAAGAACTCTCTTCTTTTTAGAGTTAACAGATCATTAGGATTTTCAATAAAGTGATTATGGATAATCCTTATTGCTTGAGATAAATCTGTTAACACTAAAAATTGCATCTGGTTTGCTTGGTCAATGGAATTTCACCAGTCTTTTAGCATTCCTGTTAATCGTGAAACAAATTCAAGCAGGACATTATAATGGCTGTCTTCTGTCAATTTTCTGGTTTCAAGCCATGCATGGAATTCATGTAGTCTTTCCGGCCACTTGTTTGTTGGAATGTCATCAAGAGTAAAGATAATTTTCCCTGTTGAAACATGGGATGTAGATATTACATTTGAAGGTTCTCCAGCTTCAGTGGTTTATTCTTCTGACATTTCATCAATTTTAACATCTGGATGTGTTGTGGCCATTATTTCCGGGGCTTCCAAGTCTGCCTCAGAATAACTTGTTGATGTCTTTGAATCTTCTGAAACGGATTCTGAAGATTCTGATACTTCAACTGGGGATTCTGGAGATATTCCAGTTTCATTTAGAACAGATATCTTTGGAAGTACTTCTCGACTATAATCCCTCAAAAAATTTGTCAAGGGATTATTAGTAGATTGTTTTTCTTTCTAGATCATCAAGGATTTTAATACCTGTCTAGGCAGGGATGGAGGAGGACTCTCCTGTTCATCTTCCTGGTTTTTCTACTGGTCTTTTCCCAGAGCCTTTTCTTTTTGTTTCTTTTCTTCTGCAATTTTTTGCTTTTCTTCCTCTTTTTGGGCCTTGATTTGTAAAAACAAATCATAAATACTTGGTTTCTTCTTTTCTTCAAGTGGAGGAAAATCTATCTTTACATTTCCAGATGATCTTGGCTTATCTAGCTGCCTTACCAAGGGGAATAATTCAATACCATTTTTCAGTGGTTGAGGAGATGGTATTTTTCTCGTTTCCAGGGCTTTGATATGTTCATTGAGTCTCTGAATTTCTTTTTCTCTTTGGGCAATATGAGAGAAAAAGTCTTGTCCTGGAGCAGCTGGTTCAGTTGCAACCTCTTTAAGCCTTTTTTGGAAAAGCTTAATGTGATTCTTGATCATCTCAGAGTTTGCATCAGTTGACTTTTCTATTTTTGAGACCTTGGTGTCAATCTGGCTAACTTTTTGATCTATCTTTTTCAATGCAGAATTTTGGGCCAATGCATTTTCTGTTTGCCAATTCAGAGTGGCTTCTGCTGCTGTAATCTTCACTTGTCGACCTTCTGCATCTGCTTGTAGTTTCGAAGGAATCTTTGGGGCATGAAGATATTCCTTCCTTGAGAATTCTTCTAATGGTGGAAATTCATGCTCATAAGAGAAAGTTGTCTCATACATTTGGACTTCTGGAATTTTTTATACAGGGGCAACAATTTTTTCTTCCTCTTGAACACACAACTGTAATTGGTTGTGCTTTTGGACCCATCTATTAATTCTTTTGTAACATGGTTGCTTCAAAGGCTTACCTAACCATCGTTGATCTGAGTCTTTTTTGGGTGGCGACGGCGGAGGTATAGGAGATTGGTTTTTAGGAGGCTGTGGTTTTAATTTTCCTGTAGAATAATCTACTAGGAAGACGTACTTGCCATTGTCTTCTCCTAAGGGACCAATGTTTGGATCTCCATTCATCCATCGCTCATAAAATTCTGTCTAAGTTGATTTTTTGTGGTTTTTCTTCTTTCGAGTTCTCTGGATCTCCTCATCTAAATCTTCAAAGGCTGCATCTTGACATCCATCACAAGAACAATTTATATCCTGAGGACAGTGTCCTGTAGGATCTTTGAAGAAATACAAAGACTTTCCATTAGACTGGAAGCTCTGTATGAGATGTGCTTCTGGGCCAGGTTCTGAATTGTCAGAAGGTATTGGCTGTAACATTATCTGGGTGGAGAAAATTGGAGGAGTTAGGAGTTGCTTTAAGTGGCTATGATCAAATTTGATCTCACTAGTTCCATCAGCCCTAGTGATGATCTGACTTTTTGTGGATCGGATCGGCTGGTCATGTTGGTGGATCTGCTCGTAGTTGGTTACCCACTTTTCTGGAAAAATGTAATAGCCCGATTTTAGGCTTAGTCGGAACAGTGGTTTCGGGACCACAAATCCGACGAAAAAAAAATATAATGGCTTGAATTTTCAGAGGTGTCGGAACGGTGATTCGAGATCACTAAATTCGACAAATGGGTAGAAAATATTATTAATTTAGTAAGTATAAGTTAAATATGAAGTTAGGAAAATTTTTGAAATAGTGAATAGTGCACTAGAAATAAATATTAAAATAATTAGAATCGAAATGAGGTATCAAGACCTCGGGGATTTTAAACTCAGCCATAAATATTTTTATAAATATTCATGGAGTGTTAAAAAGTTAGTATTAAAGTTTCGTTAAGAAATTTTAAAGTTCCGATAATTAATTGAACAAAAAGGACTAAATTGTAACAAATGCAAAATTTTGGGAAATGATTAAATAGCTTAAATGATAAAAGGAAGAGGGCTTTAAAGGCAAATAGACCCAAGGTCTATTTGGGCTGGACGGCAGAGGCATGAAATCAGCAAGAAAGTAAGGAGAATTAAGGGCAAAATTGGAAAATTGCAAAATTTGCTTAATAAAGTTAGGACCCAAGTGGAATTATCCAGATTTCTCTTCATTTTTCTGAATTCTCATCAGCTAAAACACCATGGAAGGGCTTCTTCAAGCTGGTTCTTCATATTTTTATTACAAGTAAGTTCAATTCTTGACTATTTCTTGAAATTTTTGTATTTTTATGACTTTTACAACTAGGCCCACTTGTTAAATCCATTAGTTTTTGATTTTATGAAAGAAGTTGAAAGTTGATATGAATATGTGCTGGAAGTATATGATGATTTAGCATGAAATTAGAGCTTTAAATTGTTCATATGCTGATTTTATTGAAAGAATTGAATAGAAAGTGAATGTTTGGGACCTAATAGTAAAAGAGTTTGAAGATAGAGTTATATGTGGAAATTCTGAATTTCAATAGTTGTGTAACAACTTATAATGTCTAGTAAAGTACTAATTGAGAAAATTAGATTAATTGAGGGGTTAATTGAGAAAGGACCGAATTGTATAAACTGTGAAATTTGGGGCAAAATGGAAATCAACATTTTGCACTAAAGCAGTTTTGGACAGCAGCAGTAGTGTAACTTTGAAAAATCACCAAAAATTGTAGAGATTGAATTAGAGGATGAATAAAATGTGAAACTAAAGCTTATTGAGTCTAGTTTCTTATAAAAGAAATGATGTGAGCAATGGAATTGTAAATCATGAGATATAATAGATTTTGTGAGACAAGGTCAGAATGAATTCGGGTTCCCCTGTTCTGACTTTGGAAAATCATTAAAAATTGTAAAAAAATGATTATGAGTTATAGTTTATATGGTTAGAATCCTTAATGAGTCTATTTTTAGAAGAAACAAGCTAAAACATCATCCGAATTCTGTACAATGAGATAATTAATTTTTAGTGAAGAGTGGTCGGAACTGTCAGACAGCGAAACAGGGGAAACTTTAAAGAATAAACTGTATTATTTGGCTGAACCAAAAATTATGAAAATTTTATGGTATGAAGATATGTGAGTCTAGTTTCAGGGAAAATTAACGGATCTTAATTCGGAGCTCTGTAGCTCCGGATAAAAATAATTTAGTGACTCTGACTCGGATAAACTGCTTTGAATATACATGTTAGTGAATATTGAAATTATGGTTAATGTTGTTTAAGTGTGTTATACACATTAAGGATGTGGAATGGAGAGGAGGAGGAGGAAATTGGGAAATATATGAATGATTCGTGTATAAATGGTCATATGTTTGATTATAACTCATAAACGATGAAATATGAATGATGCTTATTTTTGTGCATTATTGGTCATGGTTTAAGCTCATGTGTGAAAATAAAGTTTCATAGTATGTGTGTATGGTATATTCAGTATATGATTTGGCATGAAATAATACCATGAATGGTTTATGAATTAACACATGTTGGTAAGCCTGATATATGAATAAATGATCAAATTGAGCGGAACGCCGGATTTGAGTACTTCTGATCAAGTGACAAAGTGATAAGTGGTAGCTTTAGCTACACTTATCTGATCAAGTGACAAAGTGATAAGTGATAGCTTCGGCTACACTTATCTGATCAAGTGACAAGTGAAAAGTGATAAGTGATAGCTTTAGCTACACTTATCTGATCAAGAGACAGAGTGATAAGTGGCTACACTTATCTGATCAAGAAACAAAGTGATAAGTGGCTACACTTATCTGATCAAGAAACAAAGTGATAGGTGGCTACACTTATCTGATCAAGAAACAAAGTGATAAGTGGCTACACTTATCTGATCAAGAAACAAAGTGATAGGTGGCTACACTTATCTGATCAGGGACAAGTGATAAGTGATCATACGTAAGACCATAGTTATACTATGGCAAAGTGAAAGTGAAGTACTCAATTTTCCGTGACCGTTCCCTAATTTGATTAAGGATGGTAAGTGACAAATGGGCCCAAAAGAATTAAAGTAAATGGATAAGTGGTAGTGTATTTATATCAGGACGATGTTGTTATTCAAACTAAAGTGATATTTTCATTGCTAAATTGAGAATTTCATAAATGTGTTATTGAATGGTATAATCAATAAACATTGAGTTAAATGGTAAATACGTATTAGTTTTGAATTTGATGTCATTGAATTGCACGTGAATTAAATGGAAATTGCTAGTGATATGATTTAAATTATGAGCATGAGAAATTGCGAATTGAATGAAATGGAAATGAAGCATTAAATTGCATGAGTATGTATCGGGTCTCGCGGGCCCTAATTATTATGATTATAATATTTTGAGGATATATTGGGAAAAGTTATAGAAACATGTTAATTATTTTGAAAGTTTTAATTTTGATGAAATTTTATAACTCGGTTAAATACGTTTACAAGTGTATGTGTTTTGGTAATGCCTCGTACCCTATTCCGGTGTTGGATACGGGTAAGGGGTGTTACAAAAAAGCTTTAACAGCTCGTGCTTGGGTACTTGTTTTGGAACATGAACACAATATGGTTCTTCTCTTGTATTTACAGAAATGAGAAGAGAATCTTCAGATCCTTGATTTGATAGCTTGAACGCATGATCTTGGACTTGACCTTGAGAGCATCCATCAGATTCGGGTCTTGTAGAGACATGGTAAAATTAATACCATTAATACCATTAATATTATTTTATAATATTAAAATAATAATTAAAACTCACTATTAATCATAATAAACATTTGTTTTCGGAAATAATTTAATTTTATTATTTAATTTTGAAATTAATTTTATTTAACTTTAAAATCAATTCTATTAATTATATATTTTTCTTTTAAATTATTATAAATATTAATGTATCATTTTATTTTTTTCATTTACTTTTTATTACTTCAGTAAAATTTTAAATTACTATAAAACCAAAAAAAATACTGTTCAGTTGGTTAGCAAATTGTAAATGGTGAATTATTTCCAATCCATGTCATTTGCCTAATTAATTAATCTCTCAAATCTGATAAATATTCGCATTTGTTCCAACATTGATGTAATATTAGCTTCAAATAAATCCTCTCCGGATCTACAGCGACACCCACCGAGCTCATTTGCCTCTCTCACAAATTCGCTTTCTTGTCCAAATTCAACCCAAGACCAGACTATGCTGTTATCTCGCAGTTATGGAGCTTGGCTTGTCCTCTTCCTCCTCATTTCACCCGCCTTCATTGCTCCTTCCATGTCTCAGCTCGATTCCCATTGGGCTGCTAAGAAGAGGTACATGAGAGAGAAAGTTAGAAAAATGTAAGCCCAAATTCCCAATTTCTTTTATGATCAAATTCCGATGTTAATTCATGGGTGTTTGATATTTATGTGTTTGGGTTAATGGGTATTGGTCAATGGTCAATGGTCAATTTGGATCCCCCCTCTCCCTCTCCCTTTGGTTGTTTCTGTTTGGTTCCCGAGGAAATGTAGTGGAAAAGAAAATTTTATATGTTTATTCACTTTTTTTGAAATTGATACAACCAACGCATGTTTCCTTCAACTTGAGAACTTTGCATCCTGGGAATGAAATTATTTTGTAAGCAAAGGAAGATTAATTTCTGATTGAAATTGTCCAATTACCTGAACTTTGTGCTTCTGGATTTGGCATCTATTTTTTATATAATTTTTGGGCCTTTTTTTTTTTTGCAGGTTCTATCACGCATATGAAAACTACATGAAACACGCGTTCCCGGTGAGTCCGTGTTTTCATTTCAATAAGCCAGACTATATTATTTCTCGCATTTCATATTGAATTACATTTAATTCTTTACAGCATGATGAGTTGAAGCCTCTTACCAAAAGCTTCACAGACTCTCTTAGCGAGCTTGGAAATTTAAAGGTAATATATTATTAGTTGAGAATAACAGTACTTAATGGTATACTAACAATTTATTCTTTCATTTGCAGCTTCAACACTTACCGCGAAACTATAATGGATCTGCCCTTACACTTATTGAATCATTGTCCAGGTATGACCTGTTACCTAAAACAAATTTGTAGGCAACATGTTAATGCTGTGAATCAAACCACCTATATATTCGCTTGTGCATGACTGAATTTTGCCAAGTCTTATGCCGAGTCCTTGTTCTGATACAAGCTTTCTGCTCTTCTCAGCCTTGTTATCATGGGAAACAACACAGAATTTGAAAGGGCAGTTACATGGCTATCTGAAAACCTGACTTTCAACATTGATGCCAGGATAAATCTTTTTGAGGTATCTAATATGGTACCTTATGCAGAGAGAATTAAGTAGGATGGGCTTGTTTAAGATTTTCATAATCTAATTGATTATATTTGAAACTTACTGTTATGGGATCAATGGTTCTATCTTTTAGAGTTGTAGGTCACATTCTCAGAGAGATCAACTTACATGATGCATTTCTAATTACATCCCTTTTCACTTGATTTTTATTGTGTAGTGCAACATAAGAGTTCTTGGAGGACTTATTTCTGCTCATATTCTTGCAACTGATTCCACAAACAGGTTGGTTCAAGGGTGTTACAAAAATCAGCTGCTTAATCTTGCTGAAGATTTGGGGCGCCGCTTTTTACCTGCTTTCGATACACCAACTGGGTTACCATATGCCTGGGTTAACTTAAAGGTAGTACCGGAAACACACTAGTGATATCTGTAGCATGTATTGAATTCCAAAATATAAGATACATTCTGATGGTTAGTGTTGCATGAAGACATTTGGAGGTGTTAATAAACACACTAGTCGCATTGCTGTTAGGGCTTTGCCCTCCTCTTATAATTCACCAAAAAAAAAAAAAAGCAAATGTGCTTAAAAAGTGGTGCAGCTAAACCATGTAGCAAACAACCTTTAGAAACGCTAAGACACTTTGATACTGGCTGATTCTCTCTTTCTGACATGTTTGAGACTTCCCTGATCTCACATGATGTTTTAATCAGAAATGCACCTTTTAATTTCTTGGAAGTATGAATATGCTCTGTTGATTATGTTTGTTAAGAGGATATATGACTCCGCATCAATGCAAAATTCTGTGGGCAGTACGGAGTAATGGAGGATGAGACGCCTGAAACAAGCACTTCAGGGTGTGGTAAGAATCTTATTAGAACGATGTAAGCTGTGTACTTCATAGAATATCTTATCCTTAAATAGTCAAATTTTCCTTTTTTGTTTAGGTTCTCTGATTCTTGAAATGGGAGCATTGTCACGATTAACCGGTGACCCCAGATACGAATCTGCAGCTTTACGTGCTCTACGAAAATTATGGAGCATGCGCAGTTCCTTAAATCTACTAGGAACAACACTAGATGTAACAACTGGAGAATGGATTGAATATTCATCTGGCATTGGTGCTGGTATGTGCAATCTGTGCTTTGATGTCATGCAAGATCTTCTATTATGCGGTATAGAGAGTTGCTAAATATATTGGCATCATCTGGTCATATGGGTAACATTTATTTTCTATTTCAGATCTGAAACACTTCTCAATTGAATTCCATGATTTGCTTCATCAAACCTTTTCTGTTTCAGTCATCAACTTTCTGATGTTAGCTTTTGAATGGGTTTTTCTAAGGGGTTGATTCATTCTATGAGTATCTGTGCAAGGCGTATATTCTATTTGGAAAGGAGGACTATTGGAGAATGTTTCATTCTGCTTATCTTGCAGTACAGAAGTATTTCAGACATGGTCCATGGTACTGCATTGATGACACTTCTTCAACTTAGTTGAATGTTCTGTTATGCTGTTGCATATTGAATTTTTTTCTAAATGCATTGAGGCTGAGCTCTGGTACTCCCAACCTCCAAATTAAATGTGTCATTTGCTGATGCAGGAGGATCCTAAAACTCTTTATTGTTCTTGAAGCACCCATGTTCATAATGTAACCAACAGATGTGGTATAGGGAAATTTTCAAAAAAGTGAATGTACCTATATCTGTCTCTTACTCCTGCATTCGAGCAACATTCTCCCATAACCATTATATTTTGTTCATCTACACTGTCACTTAACACCCAGGATATGTGAACAATATATTTCCTAGCTTAATTCCACCGACTTGTAACTTTAAACTAGAAAACAAGTTTATGTTGTAGAATCATATTAGTTACTCGCTATTTATATTTGCAATGACATGCAATAATCAGAGAAGTGGTTGAAATCCTTAAGCGCAAAGCTTTTAGGATTTTTCCTAAGAGACCAAGGTAGTAAATTTGCAGTGATACATTACTTTCTCTTTGATATTTTTTTCTTTTGTTGTAGATCTCATTGACTTGCTCTATCACTATTTTCCATGACTCTTTGGTAGTTTGAATTTTAGAAGATTTATAATTTAAAGACACATCTCAAGTTCTTAAAGAATCAACTTCTAATAGCTGGCTATTGCAATAACTATACTTGAGAGCTTTACAAATTAGCACTAACTGGTTATGATCATTTTATTGTAATAAAGGTACCATGAAGCTGATATGAGGACAGGAAAAGCAACATATTGGCAACTTACAAGTCTTCAAGCCTTTTGGCCTGGTTTACAGGCAAGTAACTGAAGCCCCTGACATCAGGTGCCTAGTTATTTTACAATGGAAAGGCTCCTGTGATTTCATGTTTGAATTCTTGTTTTAGGTTCTTGTTGGGGATATTGGAGCTGCTAATTCATCACACCGTGAATTCTTTTATGTATGGAAGAAATTTGGAGTTATACCGGAAAGGTGTTTGACCTTTTGAAGTTTTATGAGCTTATGGTTTATGTTTTGACTAGGGACTAGTGGTTAGTTGATCATTTTCTTTTTCCATCGGAATAATAGTAACTTAAAGTATAGAATTTCTGTAGGTATTTGTTGGACCATCAGATGTTACATCCTACTGAAAAGTATTATCCCCTGCGGCCGGAGTTGGCGGAGTCCACATTCTACCTCTATCAAGCAACCAAAGGTCGGCATGGCAATCTTTTTTATCAGTTCTATCTTCTAAGTTTTTCTTCTACTTATGTTTAATATTTGATCGAGGGTTTTGATAGCTCTTGATAGTAATGAATTTACTAGTTCATTTTAAATAAAAAAAAGAACTCTTTAAATACAGATCCATGGTACATACAAGTTGGCGAATCAATTGTCAATTCTCTTAATTTGTACACCAAAGTAAAAGGTGGTTTTGCAAGTGTTAGAGATGTGACAACAATGCAATTGGAAGATCATCAACATAGCTTCTTTCTCGCTGAAACGTAAGATGACATTTTTTTTAATCTATTTCTTTCCATCTTCGGCCTTTCTACCATAATGATACAAAAATACATCCCTCAAATCTGCCGTTTTTCCTGATCTGTCTTCCATTTTCTATAGGTGTAAATATTTGTATCTTCTTTTTGATGATTCTTTTTTGGTTGATCGGAATTATATTTTCACAACCGAGGGTCATCCTCTTCCAATATTAAGTTCTTGGCATGAGAGGCTTCCGGCAGCATACATTCCTACCAATTGGACTTATGCAAAGGTCTTCCTTCTGCTTTTCTCTTAATCATTCATTCATAATATACCAAGTTTTACCATCCTAATTGGTGATATAGCAAGTAAATGTGTGCAAGTGTTTATGGTGCAGAGTGAACAGCAAACAAGACGTGCAAGTGCGATGTCTCTACAAGTCTGTCCTGCAATAGCTTTGAGATCAGGATATGGTGTCCAACAGGTTGAGAGTGCATGCCACATCCCTGATTCTCGTGCCGATCATAGGTGTTTCGGTGATGAGGAATGTGGAATTGACTCTAGTACGTGTAGAAGAAGATCATGCAGCATGGCTGGTTACTGTGGGTTGTGGATCCAATGATCACTGAAGATCAAAAGCAGGTATTCTTTCTAGCATAGACAAATACATTGAAATCACAAAACAAAAAAGTCAAAAAGTATTTCCTCAGTTTGTAAACTAGTTAGATGAAACAGAAAAAGCAAGCTTAGAAACACATGTAGCACTTGCAAGATAATATGGATACGCATTGTCACCTAATTTTCCTTCAGGAATTAGCTATTAGGCTGCCATATTGTCCCTGAATCCATTATCCAACAAATACAACCTATTGGTCGATGCTTTTTCTTTTCTTTTATTCATTTTTTGAGGTTTAATAGTGTGTAGTCAATATTGAACTGGTATCATTGTAAAAGTTTAAACATTATCAATATCGTACTCTTTTGCTCTTTGTATTGATCTGAACCGACCATAGCTGTCAATATTAGTCAATACTGAGTAAAGGATTTTGATTTTTCTTTTTTTAGTTTCACTTCTCGTTTTGATCATTTTTACTTTTAAATAACTACGTTTAAAAATAAAACATTTCATTAAATTTTGACTATTTAACCTAATCATTAATAATTTGTTATAATTTTATATATTTTTATCTAGTTGTTTAAATTTTTTGATATAAAATATATGATATTATAATATTATAAGTAAAAAAATGTGTATTGGATAGAGGTGCATTTGCATGTGTGTGTATATATATATAATATTTTATACTTAAATATTTAAATTGCCCAGTGCACAATGGAGAAATTATTTAAAAAGAAAATAATGTGAATAAATAACCAAATAAAAACTTGAAACATGTAAAAAAATATTACATTTAAAATTGATTATTTCTATTTGTGTGTTTGATTCAAATTTTAAATGTTGATATTTTATTTTTATAATAATAAAAAGAATTGCAATAAAAATAAATTATTTAAATATCATTTGATTAGAAACGTGGGGAAAAAATAGTTGTGAAGAAACATGAAAATAACGTGTGGCAGTGTCTAAAATAATGTTGGGGTTGTGATCCCAAAACAATGCAGGCCAGGGTTTGACAAGCTGGAATGGATAGGGTCATCAGGAGACTTGAAATCCAGCTGGAATAGAGACGCCGATGTTGAACAGCGCAAACTGCCTGCTCTTCCCATTCCCCAAACAAGTTTTTGTCAGTGTCCTTACTCTCGGGATTAGGATTTTGTTTATTCTCCATCCTTGTTAACGTTCAATGTTTGCTAAATTCAATCGGTGCTGGAACATGTACTTCTTCAATTAGATTAATTTAATTGATTTGTTTAAAACAAAATTGAGTCTCAATTTAGTTGTATTAAACTGTTTTTCGAATTAATATTTTAATTACTTATCTCTCGAGTTCGATTTAAATATTTTTAATTAATATGGAATAAATCTTAAATTTCTACATTCAATTTGATTTATTTTATAAAGTAATATATAAAAATTTTAATAATGTAGTGTTATATAAATAAAGTTTTGGTTTTATGCACATAAATTTTAATTCTGATATTTTTTTTATAGAAGAAGAGGGCTACACCCTAATTAGCAAGCGGCTAAGTCACTACTGCATTCATTATCCCGCAATATATGACCAACACTCACTCGAAAAGGAGATTAACAAATGTTAGATGTAAATTACATTATGCTTTTAAAAGAAATCATTAGAGTAAATTCTTTGGTACAATAACCCCAGTACAGAACGTACATAATTTTGGAGTACAGAGCACAAACAGCTGTCTGCAATAACAATTTACGCCTGTCCTATATAAAAAGCTTAGAAAAAGTTCGTAGGTCGACGGTTAAAAAAATTTATCCCCTTTAACAACAAAATTTCAATAAAAATACTCAATAATAATAAGTCCATATCTTATAAAACCCTTTGAAGAATTATCTTTTTAACAAATTCTACAAATAGTTCTGACCTAAGACTGAACCCTAAAAATTTGGAGGGTAAAAATTTTTCCCAAGGCTTTAAAACCAATAACAAAACTCACTTCAAAAAATAAACAAAAGAGAAATCTCACAAATAAAAATATTTGTTTCTAATGAGTAATGAGGAGACCTTTATGTAAACTAGCTCTCTAAATGTAATAAAACTCTAATTAATCTAAATAAGAATAGTTTTAGAAAAATTAAACTTTATTTTTAACTAAGAAATATAAAATTCTTAAACAACTTTAAATATTTAAAAATATCTTAAATTTTAGAATAAATAATAAAAATTAAGCCTAAAAATAAAACCTGTGATTTAAAGTCAATTAAAGCTTCAAATTTATAATTTTCCATAATAATTTAGTGTAAAAATTCTGCTCATGCAATTTTCATTAGATCGTCATAACTTGAACTCTCGGACTTAAAAATAACTCTTCAAACATTATACAAACATGTCAACTCATAAATTGGCCGCAAATCAACGAACTTAAAAATTAATAGGTTAATTGAATTGTTTTTCACCCATCCATGTGTCATAATTGGGTTCAACAAATTTCATTTTAAACCGAATCGACCAACACGACACCCTGAGCTTACCAATTCTTTGTATTTATCCAAAGCCGAAATGGTGGTCTAGTGGTAATAACAATGAAATTGAATGTCCAATTAAGTAAGGTCACCATGAACAAGACCACTATAAAGATGAATGCCATGTTAAGCAGACTTTGTACTAAGCTCACTTTAAAAACATAGCAGCCATGGCAGTCCGTATGCTTCTTGCGTTAGGTGTCCTATTACTCTGCCTTGCAGAGGTAAATTAGCTTTCAGTTTTGCTTTCTGGGTTTAAGTTTTAACCTCTTTATAAATTATATGTGACCGTCTTCAATGTAGGTTTCATCTGATCTGAAGGCAGAAGAAGATATAACGAATGTCGGTGAGGTATGTCCACAAAATTTTGCTTTCTGTGTTGTATAGGTTCACTGAAAATGCCGTTGCTTTCTTCAGGTGGGTTCTTTGGTTACCAGAGGCGGAAACAGAAGACTGATGCTAGAGATTGGTGGGTTTAATCAGTGAGATATTGTGAGTAGCGCTTCCTCTTATTATTGTTCTCATGTTTGCAAATGTTTGGCAGATTGTGGAGGATTATGCAAGAAAAGATGCAGTCAACACTCGAGGCCAAACAGATGCAACAGGGCGTGTGGGACTTGCTGCTTGAGGTGCAAGTGCGTGCCACCGGGGACTTCAGGGAACAGGGAGGTCTGCGGGACCTGCTATACTGGCATGACCACCCATGGAAACGTTGCCAAGTGCCCTTAACCTTTACGTCGCCCAATATGTGTTGCAGCCATCAAGGGAAAAAATGAAATGTTTGTTTGTGTAATATGTATGTTGTAGCTCAGACCTCTCACCTACTCCTAAAATTATTAGTACTTGTAATATATATTTTTAAAATAGTAGTATGCTTTTAGCCTCCGTTCAGTATTACAATGTGGCTTGCGGTTTGGTATTATATTTAATATGATATCTTTAAAACATGATAATTCATTACTTATCCAATGGACCACCGTTCTAACTGAATCCAATACTTGAACCTGAATTTTACGTTGGGAGATGAACCTTTTTAAAGCATAATTGTACCATTTGACCCTATTCCTTTGTCTACATGCAAAGATAAGAGTAGTGAGTTGAATCAATTTACTAAAGATTTTTAGTTGGATTTTTTTATAAGAAAAAATCTTATTTGTTATCCTCCCATTAAAAATGGATAAGGATAAAGGCCAAGCTGTAGAAGTTATCGAGAGATAACTCGAGGCGGAGGGAAAAATACGAGGTACTTTATTGCTTAGTTGGACTTTTATGGAAGCTTTAACAATTTATGGGTTAGTTGTAGTATTTACACTCTTATTTACAAATCTTTTTGTTTAATCTCATAAACATGAGAATTTTGTATTTTTTTTTCTTATTGTGGAATTACAATTTCTTACATCCTTTTTCGCGATTTTTTTGTTAGTGTTTCTATTTGAGTATTGATTATTTCCAAAATAGATTATAATCCACTGGTTTTGATTCTTCCCAATTTGCGTCTTCTTATAGCTTATTTCTATGATCTCTTCCTATATTTATATTAGTGAAAAAAACTATAGATCTTTTGAAATTAGATCTTTCTCACCATATTATTTATGATTTTTTTAATTATTTAATAATATTTCAACAATTTTTTATGTCAATTATATATAATTTTAATAATTTTTTTATTCTAAATTTCGAATTTAAAACTTTAAATCTCATTTTTTTATTCTAAATTTCGAATTTAAAACTTTAAATCTCACAGAACTCTGAAGATTCAAGTTTCAATATTTAAGATTTAAAGTAAAAATGTTATCAATGATATAAAAGATTTATTAAAATATTATTAAATAATTATAAAAGACATAAATAATATAGGTTCTATAAAATAATCTTTCCTAAATATACCTAAAAACTGAGAAAATAAATGGGCGACAAGGGATACTGAATTTAGATTTTGGGCTTGAATGGCAAACGAGCTTGGACATTTAACACCAGACCAGAAAACTATGAGCTTGAGTCCAATTTTGAAGTTTAAATTTTGATTAAAATGGTCTTAGGCCTCGTCTTTAAGCCTTGATTAAATTCAATCTTTTAAAAGGGATAAGCTAGAAAAATGGAAAAACATGGGACTGAATTTCTCATTGGTCCACATATTTGGTCTTTCAAATTGGTTTATTCCAAGACAACAAAATTGGACACCTATCTAGTCGGCCACCCAGTTTGATTTTTGTTAACATGGACAAACAAATAATTAATATGTAATTTGATTTATAAACTTTTATTTGATGTAATTATATGTGTGAAATTTTTATTATGGTTCAAATATATTTATAAAATTTTAATTTTAATTCAATTATTTACATTTAAAAATATAAATATGTCAAATTTTTCATATTAAATAAATATAATTATTTGTGTACGTAATATATAAACATAAAACAGTACTATATTAATAATTTGTGAGAATTTGATTAAAGGGAAATTTCATGTATAAAATTACACATTAGACCAAATTTTATGTATAATCTTAAGATTTGTCCCTTGATTTAAACTTAAGTAGATGAAACTCGATTTCGTATGCTTTTTTTTAACAGTTCAATTTAATCCCTGATTAAAACTTCAAATTTCAGTTTAGTCCTTAAGTTTTTGTAAATGATTTGGTACAAAATTTCATATAAAACCCATTTCAGTCCAATCATTGTAAAATCAAAATAAAAAGTCTCGAAATCGTGTTATAACGGTATTTAACATATTTTGCATTTTTATAAATTTTGATATATCCATAAATTGCCTTAGGAATAATTTGAAATATCCGTGTCATGCTATTTCTTTTTCATGTTCTATTTTTTTATACAAGATTTGGTGATAAAGGTTGAGAGTTACTTAAAATTATTTTGAGAGTTATGAAGAGGTCCTTGCACATATATGTTTGGATGTGATTTGATATTTTGCAGTCTTGCTAAAGAGCCTTCGGTTGAGTCCAGAATGATTGTCAACGTGTTGAGCAGCAGTAAATAGATATTGTAGAAAGACGTAGCCTAAACATGATGATCATGGTCGATGCAATCATTTTGGATGAAGTAGCCTCTCAACTATAAGTAGGACGAACTCATCCTCGTTCTCTTTTATAGTCTAGGTGGTTGACCAAGGTAAAGTTGTCATATATAACAATTGCCCCTCAATAAGATTATAAAATACATTTCTCGAGATGATATGTTTTGGTCAAATAAAGTTTTACATTGGTGAAAGAGAGATGATTGAAGAATTTTTTTATACTTAGTAATTCTTTTTCCATTTTGAGAGTATTTTTTCCCTTTTGAGAGTATTGTTATTAGAGTGTTGTTTGAAGTACGGAGATGATATGCTAGATATCCTCTGTTATTTGTTTTGTGCAGCTTTACATAATTAATTGGAGTGATGCGTGTACAGACATCTAATTTTGATCATGTCCCCTTATCATAATTTTATGATAGTTGTGTCAAAATACGTCATAAAAGTTTCAGGTTAGTTTAACATCGCTTCTCAAAAATGCTTTTATGTCAAAAAAACATCTTAATAAAAGCTAAAATTTTCTGCTTTTACTTTTGGCTAAAAAAGGTTTTACAAAATATTTTTGAAAAACTCAACAACATCTTATTTAGTAATGTTTTTATTTCAAAGTATTTTTTATTTCAAAAATACTTTTTATGCTTCTTCCGATGACCTATGTCTGCTTTGTCAACAGGGCAAGGCGATAGTTCTGCACGTGTGTCGTGATTGCCCATCTGTTTCTCAGATATGGTTTGATTGTATGAACTTGGTATCTCATGTCACATAACAGTAATATAGATAATTCCAAAGACTGGTGATCTATTTAATTTGTTTAAAAAGATGATATGACGTGCACTGGAATATCTGTTACTATCTAGGATATTTGGCACCAGGAACAAGTTAATTCATTAAGATAATTATACTACCCTACTATCACGTTTTATCAACTTTTACCTTCTCACACTAACATTGCAGGGGTTCCCAATTTTGTTCTCGGTCCATGACGTTCTGAGCCTTAGCCTCCTTCCCATTTAGGTGTCTATAAGATCAATTTGATACGGCTTTTTAACCGTCTGAAAGTCTTGGTGCCATAGAGGGATTTCGAGGGAGAAGTTACGAGCATGTATGCTTCACAGTTGAGGCCTTGGTTGCCTTTTTGCTATTCTCTTTGCACCAGATCAGGTTTTATGAGATGTAGTTTTCGAAGTTACTATAGTGAAATCTAAGACTATAGACCGTTCACTTATCTCAGCATATATTGTTGATGGCAGGCGGTTGGTGTGTGGTTTTCGTTATTGTTCTCTCTGGTATGCTCGGTGAGACGCGAATTAGGCGGCTCAATTTCTTTCTCAACAAGGCCGACACTGAACAATTATGGATGGAGGATGCTCCCCATTGCATCTCTCACCAGGTTGGGCTAGAGAAGCCCACTGCATGATTTCGAAAATTGCTTTTCATCATGGGTTTTCTGGTTTCATGGCTTGATCGGAGAAGAAGGCTGCATGAGGCTAGCTTTTTGGATTATGGGAACGAGCATCTGAAGTTTGTTCATTTCCCAAAGACTTGCTTTCTCTAATGGAAGTCTCCAGGAATATCACTGACATACAATTGGTCTCCAAATTCAATCTGCTGATTTCTATCTTCACACGTCCTTTACGTTTTGTTACGTTTTGTTGTTTCATTCGTGTACTCTGTTATCTTTTAATGAAACGCGCCGTTTTATTCTAAAAGAAATGACCACTTCTACAAATCCAACTATAGGCGTAGATCCATTAGGATGCAAGCTAATATCACTATCAACATTCTTTAAAGAACAAGTTGGCACAATCCAAGATTCTGTAGCTCTACAAATCAAAACAAGATCAGATGTCACAAACTCCACATTCAAGACAGTCCTTTAATCCTAGGAGAGGAAGAGCCCTTTGGATTAATGTTTATTTCCAGTGCAATGAGTTTAGTTTTTATTATTATTTAATACAATATTTCATCTTATCACTACTGTTTTTATATTAATCACAGATAAAAACGTTATCTATCTAAAAAATCCCGAAGCTTTTGATATTTCTTTTGGCTAGTTGCTTTTTTTTTTGTTGAAATTACATATATTTTTTAATTAAGTACCATATCACTCACACATGTCAGTTGACATCAATCCAAAATTGATGGATTTGGAAAAGGAAAAGAGTTACAAAGTGTAATCAAACAAAAAGAACAAAGGCGAAACTTAAAAAGAAGACACTCAAATGTTGGAAGAGAAAATTGCAATTATGCCTAAAAATTACTTAAAAATGAAAAAAAAAATTAAAACAGAACTTTTCCCTTGGTAAGCACACCTATCAGTCAACACTTTCTAAATTTATATCTAGTCGTCGAGTGCCATTACAGAATCCCACAAACGTTATCTTAATTCTGTCACCGCCCGTGACTTTATCTTGCCGTTGTTACGAACTCGCCCGAACTACCCGATCTGCCCAAACCCATTGCCCGTTCTGCCCACCATGTACCAAAGTACACCTTTTCTTTTGCCATCCTGCTCTATATATCTCTCTCTATAGATATAGAGCAAGTTTTTTCTTCTTTTTAATTTTAAACTTCTCTTTTTTATTTCCCTCTGTAGATCAAAAGCCGGCTTAAGAAATCGAACGCAGTGGATGGATCTAAGGTTGAATTAGATTGGGTAAACGGGAGAATCACGGTTAAAGGGAATTAGGTTTTTAGATTTGTGATTGGGGAAATTAGGGTTTGGTTAAGGGGAGATTTCTCATTTCCGACAGAGGTAAGGTTGGGGTGGATCTAACGCTTGAGTTGGTGAAAGTAGGGAAGCTGGAATTCAAGAGGGGAAAAAAGATAGATATTAGGAGGGCGGATTGATGGTACTCGAAGGGGAAAATGCAAGACTATGCATGGGCGGGGAGAAGATGAGGAGAGGAAAAAGGTACACAGATGTGGACAGTCCCTACACGTGCAACGGAGGTTCTGAATGGTGGTGGTGTTGCTTCGCCCTCTTTTTCTTCTTCCTTTACTGTTAATTCATTTTCAAAGGTATAACTTTCTAAAGCTATTTTACTTAATTTGATTTGATTGTATTAGATTTTTCTTTATTTTCTAGGTTTTCCTTTTTGTTCGCTTGTTGGATTGTTTATCTGGTGACTCGGTGAGATGGGCTTTATCATATTGATTTTGGTAAACGAAGAGGATCGGTTTTGCTTGTGAATTTTGAGATGGTGTCTTGATTGATGGGGAAGTGTTGAAATAGTCGCGATTTTCTTGGATTTTGTTGGCTTGGTTCTAAATTTGTGGATGATTTGTTGAGCTCGTTTGGAGTAAAATTTAGTCAACTGTTTGGATTGTTTTGGAGAATTTTTGAATTTTGGACTAATTTGTATGAAGGCATTTAAGTTTTTATGTTTTGGGTTGATTGTTTTCCTGAGGTATATGTGCAAGACATTTTTGTTTGCCTTGATTTTGTGGATCATATAGTGTTGGAGCTGTGGAGAGCGATTGCACTGGATTATAAGTTGGCTAAGATAGGGAAACGCATCTCTCCTTGGATGAAATTATTTGTCCTAAGATAAAATTTGTGTGCAAAATTTTTTATACCAAGAATAACTTCTTTTTAATTTATTCATCTAGAAGCTATTCTACAGCTGAAATGTTTAGCTAACTTATCTGAAAATTTTAAATTGTGGACTTGGGAGTAATTGTTGCTTAGCATGCCGCGGGGTGGTTTTTCTTCGTCCAAGCTGAAAGGAATTTTGGGCAGAAAGTGTTTCTGAGATGATAGAAATAACCTGAATTTTGGCAATTTGCCAACTTTCAAGAGTAATGATGATTAAGGAGTAATCATGAGCATTATGATATTTAATTATCTTTGAAAAAAATTCCAATTTAGAAGAGCTTGAGAAATAAGGAAATAGTTTCTGGTTCATCATCTTGGAGGGAGAGATGGTAATCACCTGGGTATTGTTGTTCAAACTATTGGAATTCCTATACTTTGGATGTTTGAATCATGAATTGATTTAAGTCTATTAAAAAAATTGATACTTTTTTATTGTTCTAGAGATGGGGAATAGGAATTAACCATTTAAAGATCTATTACTCTTACTAAAGGTGAATGCACTTTTATTACCAAGGAATCAGAGTAGATATTGTTACTTATTGTGGATTGACCTAGGCAACAGGTTCTTACTTTCTTAAGTGCTACTGGTAGCAAGTTTGTACTTCATAAGTTCTTTGTTCAAAATTTTCAACTTGAAGGTATGCTAGCCATTTTCTATAGTTTGTGGGGAGTTATTGCTTCAATAGATGACCCGGAATGTGGAAAATGCAATATTTTCTTCTAACTTCTAAGGTCTTTCTGTATAAGGCAAGTCTTGCAAGTTCCTTTTGATGCATCCAGTTATGTAAAATGTTAGTTGTCCTATATATAGCAAGTGTATTGGTCTTCCCATTTATAATAAGGTTTTAACATTCTTGTATATTAGTGAGATGGAACATAATTTTTGTTATGCTTGGTGTTTCTCTGGTAAATATGTCAAAAATTGGTTTAGAGAAATGTATTGGACATCTTTAATGGAGCCATATTTATATGATAACGATGTTTGTTGAAGCAGCATCTTAAATATATCCAAGGATTTAAAGAGGGGCATGCGCAATATAAACAACACATTTTCAGTAAGTGTAGCGTCAAGTTTTCCTTGATTGTAGATGTATAAAGGTTTCCCTGATGAGTATAGCAAGTTTTGAACGCATATGAAACTTGTTCCTGTTAGTGGTGAAGGCTTGTGGAATTTGCTCATATAGTATTATAATTGATTTACGAATTATGGTTGAAATGTCGGTATATGCTTCTTCTTCTGCAGGTGTCTTTTATGTTTGTTCTGTCTGTATTCAGTTACCTTTTGTGTTGTTTGAACTGGACTGGACCCCTTGGTTGGATAGGGAACCAGCCGAGGTACTGGTCCGGAGATAGGCATCAAACAGGTGTACCCGGGATCCGGTATGGACCGGGCTAAAAAACCAGTTGAACCAGATTTTTTATTTTTATGAATTTTTAATGATCTATTTAACCAGACTGACGAACCAGTGGCTTGACTGGTTCAACTACTGGTTTGGTTTTGAAAACCTTGGTCACCATTTGCACTGCTGTTAGGTTGTTAGTCTATGAAGCTAAGTTGATAGTTCTTAAAAGTAACTGCTTAATGCAAGTTTGAGTTGTTGATCAAGCTTCTTCTTCCTTTTTATTTTTCCAAATTGTTTATATATATATTCTCACTGATGAAGTTTGCATACTTGGTCTCCCCCTAATAGGATGGACGCAAGATCAGTGTTGGTGACTGTGCTCTTTTCAAACCACCTCTAGATTCTCCACCTTTCATTGGAATAATTCGTTGTCTGTCTGCTAGCAAAGAAAATAAGTTAAAGTTGGGTGTTAATTGGCTTTATCGACCTGCTGAAGTAAAGCTTGGTGAAGGCATCCTGTTGGAAGCTGCGCCAAACGAAATCTTTTATTCCTTTCATAAGGATGAGATTCCTGCTGCATCATTACTCCATCGGTGTAAAGTTGCATTTCTTCCCAAAGACGTTGAACTTCCATCAGGGTTTTGCTCATTTGTTTGCCGGCGGGTTTATGATATTACAAACAAGTGTTTATGGTGGCTAACTGACCAAGATTATATTAATGTGAGTTGTAGATGCTCTTTGAGGTATGTAAAATACACTAAATTTGAACTTCCATAATTGATGTCTTTTCCTTTTACAGGAACAACAAGAAGAAGTAGATCAGCTATTACATAAGACGCGCTTAGAAATGCATGCTACAGTCCCGCCAGATGGATGTTCACCAAAGCCACTGAATGGTCCAACATCAACATCACAGTTAAAACCTAGTTTAGAGAATGTACAGAACACTGCTTCATCATTTCCTTCTCAGGGTAAGGGAAAGAAAAGGGAGCGTGGTGATCAAGGCTCCGAGCTTATAAAACGGGAACGCACTGGTAAAATAGATGATGGGGATTCTGGTCATGGTAGACGAGAAATTAATTTAAAATTTGAGATTGCAAAAATCACTGAAAAGGGGGGCCTAGAAGATTATGAAGATGTTGAGAAATTAGTTCATCTCATGGGGTCTGAGAGAAATGAAAAGAAAATAGACTTGGTGAGCCGGTCAATGCTTGCCAGTGTAATATCAGCTACAGACAAGTTTGACTGTCTTAATCGTTTTGTTCAGCTGAGAGGGTTGCGTGTTTTTGATGAATGGCTCCAGGAAGTTCACAAAGGGAAGATTGGTGATGGTAGTGGTTCCAAGGATGATAGATCGGTTGATGATTTTCTTTTAACCTTACTCCGAGCACTTGATAAGCTACCTGTAAATCTCACAGCTTTACAGATGTGTAACATTGGTAAGTCCGTGAATCATTTGCGTACTCATAAGAACATAGAGATACAGAAGAAAGCAAGGAGTTTAGTTGATACATGGAAAAAGAGAGTTGAAGCTGAGATGGATGCCAAGTGTGTCTCATCTCATGGTGTTCCCTGGTCTGCAAGGTCTCGACTTTCGGATGTTTCTCAGAGTGGAAGCAAGCATTCTGGGTCAACTGAGGTTGCTGTGAAGAGTTCAGCCACTCAGCTTTCTGCCTCTAAAACTGTTTCGGTTAAGCTTACTCAAGGAGAGACTGCAACCAAGTCTGCTTCTGCATCGGTGGGATCTACGAAGGCAGCAATATCGCCTGCTTCTGCCAGTGCAAATTTAAAAGATGTGCAGGCACGAGGTGCAACTGTTGTTGGCACCTCTGATCCTCCAACAACAGCAAAGGATGAGAAAAGCAGCAGTTCGAGTCAGTCCCACAACAATAGTCAATCTTGTTCTAGTGACCATGCAAAGACTGGTGGAGTTTCTGTGAAGGAGGATGCAAGAAGTTCTGCAGCTGGTTCTGGATCAGTGACTAAGATCTCGGGAAATTCTTCCCGGCACCGGAAATCCAATAACGGTTTACCAGGGTCATCTGGAGTTCAAAGGGAAACTGGATCAGGCAAAAATTCTTTGCACAGAAATCTTGATTCAGAAAAAGTATTACAGTCTGGTTTAACGTGTGAAAAGGCTGTGGATGCTCCTGTGGCTGAGTCTAATAGTCATAAGTTCATTGTTAAGATCCCAAATCGAGGTAGAAGTCCAGTACAAAGTGCCAGTGGAGGATCTCTTGAAGATCACTCAGTCATGAATAGCAGGGATTCTTCTCCTGTGCTTTCAGAGGCGCATGAACAATTTGATCGTAACTTGAAGGAGAAGAATGATAGTTACCGGACTAATGTTGCTACTGATGCGAATACTGAATCATGGCAGAGCAATGACTTAAAAGACATGCTAACAGGGTTTGATGAGGGAGATGGTTCACCTGCAGCTGTTCCCGATGAAGAAAACTGTAGGACTGGAGACGATGCTAGGAAAACAAATGAAGTTACTAAAACTGCTTCATCTTCTGGAAATGAACATAAATCAGGGAAAGTGCAGGAGCCTTCTTTCAGCTCCATAAATGCTCTAATTGATAGTTGTGTCAAGTTCTCTGAATCAAATGTGTGCATGCCTGTTGGAGATGATGCTGGAATGAATCTGCTTGCTAGTGTGGCTACTGGAGTGGATGTGGCTTCACTGATTGATTCTCCACAAAGAAATACCTCCCTTGTTGAGCTCTCTTACACAGGCAATGATACAAAACTAAAACCTTCTTCTGGGGATGAGGTTGTGCGAGATCAAAATCAGTCTGTTGAGAGTGCCAATGAGCATCTGAAGCAGGCAGTTGGTGGTAATTCATGGGTTAAGAATGCAGACAGCCAGATTGGTTCCTCTCAAGAAAAATCTGGAGAGCTGAATGAAAATTTAACGTCTTCAAGTATTCCGTACACTGCAGACCCATGTCTTGAAAATGATAAATTCAAGGAAAATGTAACCACCGCTTTAATTAATTTGCCCTCTACAACCACTGTAGAGAGAACTACTGATATTGGAGATTGCAAAGAGCATCTGGAGAAAAAGGCAGGTGGAGTGGATGGCGATAGCAGTTTGGGTACTAAACAAAAATGGTGCTCTTCTGTGGCCAATGAAGATAAAGTCATAGATCCATTTGTAGAAGTTGAGAAAAAAGAAGTTCTAGGATCTTCATCTGTACCTTCTGTTGAAGTTGATGTTGACAATAAGAAAAATGTCTCTGAAGGTTCAGAAAGAAGTTCACAGACTCATCAGAAGTCACCAGTTGTTGGACATTCCCCCAAAGGAACTGAGAAAGAAGCTTTGCCTCCTGGATTTGGTAAAGATACAGTTTTCGAAAATGTTGATGAAGTGAAGGCTGAGAAGGATGTCGAGACTACGGCACCTGCTCATACTGGTGAATGCGAAAGTAATGTTTCTCTTATTGATCTCTTAATAAAATACAAAGTACATATTTATTGAAGTCCTTTTTTCTTTTAATATTCATTCATAATTAAAATTGGTAATTAGTTGTATTTGTTCTTCAGCTGTCAGTGCCCAGAAAGGCGAGCTTGTGGAGCAGAAGCTAGAAGATAATGAGGGTATTGAACCATGTGCTGGACCATCTCCTTGTGTATCACCTACTGTAAGGGATAAAGAGAGGCCAAGGGGGCCTAATTTGACTGGTGAAGAGGCAGATGAAGCTGAAGAAGGGACATCAGCTACTAGAGATGCTCCTGTTACAGGTGGTACAGATACAGATGCAAAAGTAGAATTTGACTTGAATGAAGGCTTTAATGCAGATGAGGGGAAATTTGGAGATCCTAATAACTTGACAGCATCAGGATGTTCAGCTCCTGTTCAATTAATTAGCTCATTGCCTTTCCCTGTTTCTTCTGTGTCTAGCGACGTCCCTTCTACAATTACTGTTGCTGCTGCTGCTAAAGGGCCTTTTGTTCCCCCAGATAACCTTATGCGGACTAAAGGGGCACTTGGTTGGAAGGGATCAGCAGCCACAAGTGCATTCCGGCCAGCTGAACCCAGAAAGATTCTGGATATGCCTCTGGGTACAAGTAACATCACTATTGCTGATGCTAGTACTAGGAAACAAAGTCGTCCTCCTTTGGATATTGATTTGAATGTACCTGATGAGAGAGTCCTTCAGGATCTAGCTTCCCGAAGTTTTGCTAAGGGCACAGACCCTGCACTGGACCTTACAAGTACTCGTGATTTAGCATGTGGGATGGTGGGTTCTCCACCCACTCTGTCCTCTGGGGGACTTGATCTTGATTTGAATAGAGTTGATGAGCCTGCTGATTTGGGTAATCACTCAACTGGGTATAGTCGTAGACTGGATGTCCCTATGCAGCCTATAAAATCATTGTCTGGGATTCTTAATAGTGAAGTAACCGTCCATAGGGACTTCGATTTGAATAATGGTCCTGCTGTTGATGAGGTAAGCACTGAACCATCACTATTTAGCCATAATGCTAGAAGCAGAAATGCCCCATCTCAACCATCAGCTTCCAGCCTCCGGATGAACAGTACTGAGGTGGCAAATTTCTCATCATGGTTTCCTACTGAGAATACATACTCATCTATTGCACTACAATCGATCTTACCTGATAGAGAGCAGCCTTTTCCAATTGTTGCAACTGGTGGGCCACATAGGGTGTTGGGCCCACCTATGGGTGCCACCCCTTTTAATCCTGATGTCTATAGGGAACCCATGTTGTCATCTTCACCAGCAGTGCCATTTCCATCAACTCCTTTCCAATATCCTGTTTTCCCCTTTGGAACAACATTTCCTCTTCCTTCTACTAGCTTTTCTGTCAGCTCAACTACTTATGTTGATTCATCTCCTGGTGGGAGGTTTTGTTTTCCTCCAGTTCATTCGCAATTGTTACGACCTGCTGGTGCTGTTCCATCCCATTACCCGAGGCCCTATGTTGTTAGCCTTCCTTATGGTAGCAATAGTAGTGGTGCTGAGAACGGTAGGCATTGGGGAAGGCAAGGTCTAGACTTAAATGCTGGGCCTGGAGTTCCAGACATTGAAGGAAGAGATGAGTCGGCACCTCTTGCATCAAGGCAACTGTCTGTTGCCAGTTCACAAGTCCAGGCAGAGGAGCAAGCAAGAATCTATCAGGTTCCTGGTAGCATTTTGAAAAGGAAGGAACCTGAGGGAGGATGGAATGGATACAAGCAATCTTCATGGCAGTAGGAATCAAGAAACCTTAAATGTCACATCTGATGACTCAACTCAAGGCATGTAAGTCATTTGTGTTCTTTTCAGTTTCTTTTGGCAACGCCCTTTTTTCTTTTTCTTGCATTCTGTCACTAACACACTCTTGAGCCAAACAATATTATTAGAATTATGGATTTTCTGTGACAAATTATATTTATTTTGTTTCTAGGTATTCAAGGATGGGAATTGGCTAACCCCCAGAGGTCATTTACCCTGTGTGGTCTTAAGAGGATGGGTGGTAAGTGAGCCATTTGATGTTTATAGTCTCTGACCCCCACATCTTACTCTATCAATTGTATCCTAAATAACTGTTCAGTGTTTTCAAGCCATTGTTCCTTGAATTAGTTTTTGATTCAGATCACCTTCCCCTTTGTAGATATTACAACTGTTGGAAACTTAAATTCTATGCTGCGTAGGCATTAGAAATTGGTGCCCAAATTGGTTTTTAGTGCAAATCTTTCTTGCCTTTTTCTTTCAGTTTTATTTTGTTTCCCAATTAAAGTGATCACTAAAATTTGATACTGAACCCTTTTTCCTTGCATGACTGGGGTTGATGTTGAATTCTAATCCTATTTAATTTATGAACTGTAATTGTAGTTCATCTGCAACAGTTGTGATTCCTGCCAACTTTGATATCAATGTTTTTATAAGGTGTTGGCACAGAGGTAGCGTTGAAGTCTGATGTTGCACTTTCACCTCTATTGGCCCTTGTGATGACCAGTGACTGGCAACAATGTTATTCATCTTTTGCTTGTGCTTCGCCTTGATGTTTCTGTTGACCGAATTTGCAAGGTAGGTGTCATGAAGCAAAGCCTTGCATGTATTCTGGAACTTTTGGTCAGCTATTGGGAGTTTTTCTTTGACCGTTCTATGGGTGGATATTTTCTACTAATGATATATAACTACAGCAGTTCTAGGTGATTATAACGTTTTCAAGACGCATTGGCACTGTTGTTAAGTATGACTAATTTATTTTGAAGGGAAACTACTCTCAATCCCTTTGATTTGCTGCCTGCAGTGTTGGGATTAGAAGTCAAGTTCACGAGTGAAACTCAACAATAGGGTAATATTTTGGGAAAAAAGAGAATGGGGTAATGACTTCTGTACTAACCGACTATTGGGCTTGAATGTAGTTGTTCAAAAGGTGTAAAGCAAATTCTGGGTATGTTGCATATACATGGTGTAGTTATGCTTATAGATCATGCATTGTTTTATTTATAAATATGGGATGACAGAATCATAATTCTTACTGCGAGTTAGAAAGTGTATCTTCATGATGTCACTATACCTCTTACGGAAAATATGCAACAGAAAGTGGGTACAGTACAAGCAACAAACAGATTGCGAGAACATAGAATGAATTGAGTCCAAAACGACCACCTCTGGTGTCCAACAGAAGCCTTTATTATTTTTCTTGACAAGCGGTATCTCACATACCCTGTCCAATTTCAACAAATCTTCAATTAGGATTAGGCAACTCACCAGTTCAACTTTGAGTTATTTTGGAATTCTCTGGGCCATGCTGAAATCCTCTCCCACCTTTGCGAAAGATTTCATTATAGAGATAGATCAGATACAAACATGAAAAAGCCCAAAGCTTAGTCTCAATTCAGCTAAAACCAAAGCCTTACAAAATAAACAGATCATATATAAACATAAAAAGGAAGCTCCACAGAAAAGGCCTAAGAATTTATGTTTAGGCTTATTTATTATGTAAATTGTAAGAATGAGATGTTTATGTTATAGATGAAATGAAATTAGTTGAGATTTAATATAACGTATATTAGAAAATATATATATAGAAACAAAAATGTTTTAAGAATTTCAAATTTATTATTAAAATAGTAATCTAATAAATTCAGGGATTTGAGAAATAATGGTTGAGGCAAGGGGATGCATCTGTTTTGACAGCATTAGCATTTTCGGAAAGACCATGCCATGGTTGGAACAAAAAAAAGATGCCGTTGACCAATTTGGGAGCTAATCAACGGAAAGGCGGTGGAGGAGAACTTCTGGCCAAAAGACCTCAAACCACCTCTGGTGCGACGAAACTCAATGAGCGATGTTACTCCGGCCAATGTGGAAACTAGCGGCGGCAACGTCAACAAGCATGGAAATCATAGCTGTCACTGGCGAGATCCAAACCAGAAAAAAAAGAGACGGAGACATCCTTTCCACGATGGTCGGAATTAAGGAAAAAGGAGGTAAGGGACCAACTTATTTTGCGGAAAAATGGAAAACAAAAAGCACCTGACGGATAAAAGAGGGGAGCAAGCTTAGCGGAGAAGAAGCCTTACTTTAGAGAGAAGGCAGAGAAATTCTGTGTTGAGAGAGAGAATTAGCTAGGATAATGTATGGCTTAGATTTTACCCCCACCTAATGGCTGTCAACATCATTAGAAATTGAATCTATGCTTTCCCATCATCACTATGATTGTGATAAAAGGGAGTTATTAAGACAAATTCGAGTATGTTTTGAACAATTTACAAGTCCAAATGAGTTTTATTTATTTATTTTCTTCTCTCTTTCTTCCGTCCTTTATCTTTCTTTTAATTTCACGTTCTCACTCTCATAACAACTGTTCCACGTGACCCAAGCACAAAGTTTGTTTTTTGTCTCGAAATTGAAAGAAAATATATGTCCTAGCGTCATTCGGATTGCACATAAAACCCAGTAGTATTATCCCCTAGTTCACATCAAGTCCTGATTAAACATGATCTTGCAAACATAATAATATTCAACTACATGAACATCCAATGAAGAAAAAGCTTATACTAAAGCAACAAAGAATGGTAGTCAAACAACCTTGTCAAAAAGGGGAAGTTTTAAGATGACAGAACAGGTTGATCAATCATGGGTCTTGATTGAACTGTATTAGTAGTTATCCTCAAACTGCCATCGAGTCTGGAATAGACATGATCATCCAAAAATCAATGAAATATATTCCAACCAATGTATCAAACGCTCCGCATGCATCATAGTAAAAGAAAGAAGGAAAATTTGAAAAATGAACAACTCGTATAAGCTACATTAAAGCGGCAAAGCCTCGATTGAATGATCGTCAAACCAGTGTTATCAAAAAGGGGAAGTTCTAAGATCAATTAACTAACAGTGAGGCTTAAATCGAACCACAAACACCCAACATTAGCATACCATTCATATTTCATATTTCATATTTCATATTTCATATTTCATTTTTGTTGGAGTTCCCTGCTTCTGCAGCCCATATCGATGGTTGAACTTAGCTTTCTGTCCTACACTCGCACGTTTCGCCCTTCCCCAACACTATGTAATTTTGTCATCATGAAAATTATAAATAGGGCACAAATCCTAAAAATTTTCCTCTTTTCCTAATGATATATCCTTCTCAAAACTTGTAAATTTTGGTATACAGATTCACATAAAGTCGTCTGTTTATGTGCTTGCTGATGCTGTCTGGGAAGCATTTGGTAAAGATAGATATCCAAGATGGGAGAGATTGATGCATCAACCATCTTGCAGGAGCGTAAATCATTTTTAGATAGAGATTAATAATTTGTTAAACCATCTAACAAATTACTAGAAATTAGTTTGAATAGAGATCAACAAAATACTAGAAATTCTTCTAATATTATAATATTAGCACTGCCACATGTTGTGCACACAATCAATCAGCCAAAATTTAGCATGCAAACATACGTATAAAATAGGGGGATGACAAATGAAGCAAGCCAAAACATAAATTTTCTTCTCTTCAAACCCTTCTGGAACTTGAATCCAGAAACAACAAACAAAGCCTTGATGGTCGCCATGGTTTCTCCTTCTTCCCTTTTCCTCATTCTCCTCTTCCTCTCCATCCCTTTCTCGGAATGCAACCTCACCACTGATTATTACAAGAACTCATGCCCACAATTGGAGAATATCATTCGAGAAACGGTGACCAGCAAGTACATCAGCGTCCCCGCCGCCGCCGCAGGTACCCTTCGTCTCTTCTTTCACGACTGTATGGTTGGAGGCTGTGATGCTTCGGTCCTTATCTCCTCCAATCCCTTCACCAAGGCCGAGCGTGACGCAGACATCAACCTGGCTCTTCCAGGGGATGCTTTTGATGTCATTGTACGCGCGAAGACAGCTCTGGAGCTGTCTTGCCCTGGCATTGTCTCATGCGCTGACATTCTCGCCCTTGCCACACGCAACTTTGTCTCCATGGCTGGCGGACCCGTCTATACTGTTATGCTAGGCCGCAAGGACAGCTTGGAGTCGAATATCTCTTCCGTCGAAGGCAACATACCGCGGGCCAATACGACCATGGATGAGATCATCAGGATGTTTGAATCCAAGAATTTCACAGTTGGAGAAATGGTTGCCCTTTCTGGTGCCCACACCATCGGGTTCTCTCATTGCAAAGAGTTCGCTTACAGGCTTTTCGGCTACAGCAGAAGTACCCCAACTGATCCTAGTTATCATCCAAAGTTTTCTGCGGCTCTAAAGACATTGTGTGCAAATTATAAGAATGATAGTGATATGGCAGCTTTTAATGATCCCATGACTCCATCAAAGTTTGATAACATGTATTACCAGAACTTGAAGAGAGGGATGGGGCTATTGGAATCGGATAATGGGCTATTGAGACACCCCAGAACCAACCATTTCGTGGATTTATATGCTTTCAACCAGACTGCATTTTCCAATGATTTTGCTCGAGCAATCGAAAAGCTTAGCCTCTCTGGGATTAAGACTGGAAACCAAGGAGAAGTGAGGCGGAAATGCGATGCTTTTAACACATTTCAAACTTAAAATTTTAAATCAATTCGGTTGGATTTGTATTGGATTTTATATATTTTGGTACAGTTTGGTAATAATTGGAGTGGGGACAGGGATCAACACCAGCACTAGCTGAACTGATTCATATTATACGTATATGATTCATGTAAATTAAGGATGCTTGACATTTATTAAGATACATGCCTATTAAAAAGTTTTTCAAATACCAATTTTAGACATCATACATTCATTGCCTTCGGGAATTTAAGATTATCTCAAGCACAAAACAATTTTCCTCTTCAAAGTATCACAAATAAACAAATTAATGCTTCACTGAGTTTTACCTCTTTTTTCTAGTATCTGTGTTTTTTTTTATTGATAAAAATTATATTTTTTAGCACTTGAAGTTAATAGTCTTTAATTCAGGTTTTAAAGTTAATTCGATAAAAATTCAAAATTAGATAGTAATAGTATTAATAATTAACTTTAATCAAACTTACCCTAAATCCGAATTAAATTTCATCCATTAGATTGTATTTGACAAATCAAATGAAAAATTAAATAAATTCACAATTAACACTAAATTTATTATATTAACAAGATCATGAAAAATACAAACCTACTAATATTGACAATTAACTTTCATCAAATCAACTCTAAAACTTAAATTAAACACTAATAAGTTAACATCATTACCTTTAGGTACCAAAATATATAACTTGTCAAATATGTATATATATCAGATTGGACCAAAAAATAACACATGTATTATATTAAAAAATTTGTAAAACTTGGCTACCAAAAATTAATGTTTAGTTTAATAAATTTGTAAAACTTCAACAACACACATGCTACTCAATGTTTTTTGAAATTCATATCTAGTCCAATCCCATTTCAGAATCCTACAAGCATGATCTTATTTCCAATTATATGGAAACTTAAATTAGAAATTGTTTGTTTGGTAGTTCAATATTGTTAGAGTTGTGTGACCCAAATTCCTCTTAAAGAAAATACAGTGGTAAAACTAGGGGATCTGTGGAGAGCTTAAGGCCGAGGGTCGATATGCATAAGTAGAATCTGTATAGAATTACACTTCGTCTATTTGACATTGATTAGAATAAGGTTTTTCAACCTTTAAATGGATGTAGTCGCAACTCCTCTTGCAAAATATTAGTAAATTTTTCCTCCTCTACCCATGATTTTTTTCCCGAGAGAGTTTTCACGTAAAATCTGTGTATTTTATTTTTCTCTTATTTTGCTTTGAGATCGTTCTATATTACCATTATCAATGTTGTTTTTAACAAAGATGACATATATAACAAAAAAAAAAGGAATTTGTGAAAATTGATAAAAACTAGTTAAAATTTGAGAATTAGGAAGGTTAAATTGTTAAAATCCATCAAACCAAAATTTCTATAACTACACATTTGTTTTTCTTAATCTTCTCTCGTATTGAAACCATCAAGAAACGAAAGTAAATGATAAGAGACACAATGAAAGGTGATGTGCGTTAGAGGTGCTCATGGGCCGGGTCGGGTTCGGGTCCGGCTCAACTAAAAATTAAGGCCCATTTACTAGGCCTTAGCCCTGCCCAGCTTGAAAAATGGGCCTAAAATTTTGCCCAAGTCTGACCCGGCCCACCCGTATTAATTTTTTATATTATTTTTATATGATTTTTAAATATATATAATATATCAAAAATACTAAAAATATCAAAATAAATATTTCCCAACAAATTAAAAATAAATTTTTAAAAATATGTAGACTTAAATAACTAAGATAAATGCAACTTAACAAGCAAATTCTTCTAAAATAATAACAAAATTAACAAATGCCTTTAAAATAATAACAAAATTAACAATAAAATAAGTTTTATACAATATCCAAACAATAACAACAAAAATAGTAGCACCATAATAGTAAAATAGTAGCAAAATAGGGAGAAAACAATAAGAAAATAACATTCAAAAAAAAAAGATAGCAGATTTTTTGTCCTTTAGTAAATTTGGGCTGGGCCCGGACAAAAATGTCTTACTCGAGGCCCGACCCGTTTTTTAAACGGGCCTTATTTTTTTGTCCAAGCCTATTTTTCGGGCTTATATTTTTGCTCAAACTCTCCCACATTTTGGATGGGACTTCGGGCCGGGTCGAATGGCCCAACCCATATCAGGTCTATGTGCGTGTGAATAATCTTAATTTACATTCTCTAGTTCGTTAGAATGAAAAAAATATGAAGAGAGAGAATATGAAAGAAAAGGAAAAAAATCTAAAAAGATCTGAAAAATTAAAAATTAGAATGTGTAAACTATTTAAAATTAGACTTGAGGATCAAAAAAGCTATAAAAAATAAAATCAATTAAGCTTTTATGAAAAAAGTCTACACACTTAGCCCTCAATGATTCCAAAAAAAATAATTAACCCTTTTCGTTAATGGAAATCGTCATTTGACTAGTTTAACAATTAACCACACTAACGTGACAGATAGAAGCCACCAAAAACTGCCACATGACAATAGGCTAACGTGGCATGCCGTGCCGTCAATTATGAGAAATCATATATAATGGTAAGTAGGAATTTTCATCTGAGATTTTTGGAACTTTTCCATCAAAATCTTGGAGTAATTGGTCATCATCCCAGCAAGTATTTGGGCTTCCCACCGGACAATTCAAATCAATACTGGGTTTTTTCCAATCGGTTATGGATAGATTACAAAGCAAACTGCAAAGCTGGAAGGCGAATCTTTTATCAACAAGAGGTAAGGTCACCCTCATTAAATCCATGCTCAGTAATTTACCCCTATATTATCTATCATGTTTTGAAACTCCAGTTAAAGTTTGCAACTAGATAGACAAAATCATTAGAAACTTTTATTGGAATGATGGAGTGGGTAAAACATGAATTCATATGATAATCGGGGTTTGGTATGCAAACCAAAATTAAAAGGGGGCTTCAGAATCCCTAAAACGATATTAATGAACCAAGCACCGATAATCACACAAGTGTGGCGAATTTACAATGCAGATAACTAGCTAGTTCAAAACGCAATTGTTAAAAAATATTGCTGATAATGGATTTTGATAGTGTTACAAGAAAAAGCTCTGACTCGTGGGTATGGAAAAGCATTCTAAGGGTGAGTTTGGATGGGCGGTGCGTTTACCTGCGGTTAGTGTAAAAATAGCGGTGGCGGTGAGATTAGATACTGTAGTGATACTGTAGCGTGAGACAAAAAGTAAACTAAACGCACCGCACCGCACCCAATCGTCCATCCAAACCCACCCTAAATGGAAGAGATTTATGTAAACAAATGATGGATTGGCAAATAAGGAATGGTAATGACCTGGTCATTTTAAATGGACGTATACAGTAAAATAAGGGTGGTGTAAGCAATGGTTCAAGCGAGTGTGTTACATTGACAAAACTGGTAACAAATAGAGGAAGGGAATGGGATGAAATTAAATTAGCTAGGTTATCTGATCAAGAGACAATAAACAAGCTTAGATCAAGATATTTATCAGCTTTTGGAGTTTCAGATAGGAGGGTGTGGGCTCTGAATAACAATGGGGAATATTCGGTAAAATCAAGATATGAATATCTAGTCAAGAATGAAATGACAAAAAGAAGACATGATACAATATAGGAGTGGGCAAAAACAAATTGAAAATCACTAGGAAGTTGAAAAATCCTTATAAGATTATTCTTTTTTTTATGAAAAATTTGTGTGAAAGTACTACTTTGCAAGGAGGATTTAGGAAATAGAATCAATGGATTGGACATAACGTGCAGATTGTGTAGACAACAAAATGAATCGTATGAGCATCTTTTTTGTTTTGTGATTTGGCTAGGGCAATCTGGTTTGGATCAAGCTTATGAATTAAATCAATGGAACTAAATTTTTGAACTACCAGGAGTTTCATTTTGAATATAATTATTAGAAGGAGAAGGCATTGACACAAATTCTGGGTTTCTTACACAAATACTATAAAAAAAATACTGAAATAGGGTGTCAGAAAAAGAATTTACCAAAATAGGTTACTTTTTCATTGGAGCCTATTAGATAAGCGCCAATGAATAAATAATAATAATTTTTTTTGAATAAAATATAATTTTATATTTTCCCGGGTCAATATATAACCCGTATAATACATAGTATTGGCGCCTATCTCAGAGGCGCCAATGGTGGTGCCTATCTGGGAGGCGCCATTATTGGTGCCATACTGAGAGGCGCCAATGCTCTGATTTTTCCCTATAAATACCCCCAACACAGACATAAATTTTACTACAGAAACGGAAGAAATAATAAGGAATGAAGCAGAAGAAAAGAAGGAAGGAAAAGAAGAAAAAAATAAGGTATTTTGGTTTATTTCTTTTTAAATAGAATGTAGAGTCTTGTTAGTAATTTTATTATTTGAAAGTTATTTTGTCAGGTTATTAATTTTGTTAGCTTCTGAATGAAAAATTTTGCATTAAAATTTTTATGTAATTTGTTTACATTTTGAAACTGTTTTAAGAAATTTGAAATTCTTTTTAACAGATCTAGTATTGAAAATGGAGAATCAGTTTTTTGTATGCGTTTATTTCGATGGAGAAATTTTGATAACAACTGTGGGATGTATATTTGAATGTCGCAAACAAGTAGCAATGAGATTTGATAGAAATATCTCGTTTGATGATATGAAGGAAAAAATTAGTAAAAAAATTTATAGACGTTGTGGGAGAAGGATATCAAAAGTTTTCTACAAGTTTCCAGTTTCAACAGATCCAATAAAATTTACCGAAATGGAACTTGTAGTCGATGAAGACGTGGAGACAATGGTCACTCTTTATTGTGGGACTCAGAGTAACAAAAATGCACCGATTCAGTTATTTGCTGAGTTAGCTGGTGTGGAGGCAACTGAAGATTCCACTCCATTAGGTGAAGAAGATGGAGTTGAAGCGCCGTGTATGGTGGTTCCGGTATCGTATGTTGATAGTCAATCAACTATACATGGGATAAATATTGATCTTAATGCTGCAGCCGAGACTGATGTGGTTGGTGATGATGTATACTATAGTAGTGATCCTGTTGATTACGAAGTGGATAGTGAGAGTGATCCCGACGCAGACGAGGTCCTGGATGATATTGACAACGAAGGCGTGAATGAGGATCGAAACGTTAATGCGTCTTCAGTCGGAAACTAAATTCGTCGTATTGTGATACACAATAATTCGGGGGCACACATGTCTCGGATAGACCCCGATACGGCACGGGTAGCTAAGTTTCCGGAGTACCCTGAAATACCACATGCTAACTGAATGGGCGTATATTCTGATGCAGATGAGTTATGCATGGGCCAGAGATTTGAAAGTAAGGAAGAATGCATGTTTGTCATTAAGCGGTATAGCATGAATATATCAGTAGATTACAAAGTCATCGAGTCTAAACCAACATTATATATTGGAGAGTGTTGGAGGTCGGCAGAAGGCTGCAATTGGTGGATACGAGCTGCATTTATGTAGAAGTCGCAGATGTGGGAGATACGAAAATTTGTTGGGCCCCACACATGCACTTCAACACGTATGACAGAAGATCATTGAAAACTTGACTCCAAAACTATCTGTACATGCATCATGCCAATGGTGAAAGACATGCCGACCATTAAAGTTTCGGTACTGATTGCTGAAATACAAGCACAATTCCAGTATCGAGTATCATACCAGAAGCCATGGATAGCTAAATAGATGGCAATGGAGCAATTGTACAGAGATTTCGATGCATTGTACAATGAATTACAGGGATGGATAGCCGCCATGAGGGAACACGTGCCGGGGACTGTAATTGAGTTGCAGACACGATCTTATTACGGGCCAAATGACCAACTACAATCGAGAAAAAGAATTTTCTATCGGATGTTCTGGACTTTTGATCAATGTGTGCGCGCATTTCCCCACTGCAAACCATTTGTGCAAGTAGATGGAACCTGGCTATATGGAAAATACACACAGATCTTATTTCTTGCGGTTGCTCAAGACGGCAACAAGAATGTACTCCCGATAGCATTTGCCATCGTCGATAAGGAGAAATGGAATCGTAGGAGTTCTTTCTTACCAACCTGCGGAGGTATGTTATTAGCAATAATAATATTTGCATCATTTCTGATAGAGGGAAAGGATTAATTGCAGCCATTAGGCGTTCTGGTGTACCATGGAGATCTGTTTACTGTATCAGGCACATCGCGGCTAACTTCCAGCGAGATTATAAGAATGCAGACTGGAGGAGACAAGTTGTGAGAATGGGTAAAGAATTACCTTATCTTTTAAATTTAAGTTTTAATGTTTTAGAGCAATATTGTAACTTGAATTTTTTTAAAACATATGCAGCGTACGAGCTAGAGCCATACATTTTCGCCAAAGAATGACCCGACTTGAGAATGACATGGAGGGTCAAACCAACACATCTTTCTGGCAGTGGCTGGGTACCATGGAGCCGTGGCAATGGGTTCAATGTTTTGACGAGGGCTTCCGTTATGGTCAAATGACTACAAACTTAGTGGAGGGGATTAACGCTGTGTTATTAAAAACACGACATCTTCCAATTTCATCTGTCTTCTCGGCAACGTTCTGTAGGTTGGCTACCTTGATGCCAAGAATGGGTCAGCAACAAGTAAACCAGATGGAGGCGGGACACGTATCTGTCGAAGGCATTAGGGATGCAATGGTTGTAAACCATCAAATGGCGAGGTCGATGACAGTAGAAGTATATTCACGACATAATGAAATGTTTCGAGTTACAGAGACCATCGGTTGTCGACCCAGTATACCACCTAGGTCCTACGGAGTTGATCTCCTAAATAGACGTTGCGAATGCAAGAGGTTTCAAACACTTCATTTTCCATGTGCACACGTCGTGGCAGCTTATGCTAAAGTTGGGCTCAATGTAGAATAATTTATCGATGAAGTGTACACCATCGAACGCACGTTGCGTGTATGGGAAAACGAGTTCCCCGTGCTTCCTGACCTATCTACTTGGGAGGTACCTCCGACGACTTTCGAGCTAGTCCCAGACATAAGGTTGCGTAGAAACCTGAAAGGTCGTCCGCAATCATCCAGAATCCATAACGAAATGGACATTAAGGAGAAATCTGATGGGAATTTGTGTGGCGTATACAGATTACCCAGTCATAATCGGAGTAAATGTCCTCTCCGAAACTACCATGTTGGACAATCGTCTCAATCGGGTAGAAATTGATATGTACTTTATTACATAAAGATGGTTTGAATCACAAAATTGTCTACAATTTATTGCAGTTATGGAGCATTTTGAAATTGTAAAATAAAAAAAAACATTATAATTTTATTTACATTTTTAAACCATTATAATTTTATTTACATAAGAACTATCATTACATAAATATGAAGTTGTTTATTACAAAAACCCCTAAAATTGATAGTTTGATGGTGTGGTTCTAGGGGTATATTTTTGTGGAGCTCGACGCTCACGTTGTGGGCGATTACGGTTATCAACAGTATGTTGGGGTGTGTGAAACATAGATGAATAATCATATGTCTCAAATGCCATCGATGAACTTGATTCGGGAGGAGAGGAGTACGACGACGGATATTGGCCGGAAAGAGCGGAGTACTAAGGTGGATACGAGGCCGCGAAATAGTCATCGCCCCCTAATTTTGGATGATAAGAACTATCCCTAGAATGTAGTTCTGTCTCTGGCTCTAATGCATGATGCGGATCTGGAAGGGGTTGCGTAATTCGTGTCGTATGTGGAGGAACTACAATCGACCGCCCACCAAATAGAAATGGTTTCCCTGTCTCATAGTATCACTGTATGTACTCTAACGAGGGCTGCAAATCCGGAGCACGATCCATCTGAGGTACCCTCTCGAACCAGTTGTTCCATATCGTAATATATTCTTCGTGCACTTCTCCCCAATTATCTCCATACCTCACTCTCTTGCTCATCCCATGGATCTCCCCCAATTGTACTGGCAGTATCGGGATATACTGTATGCAATCGAACTACCAGAGTACTCGATTTCCATGATACCACTCCACTACGTTAAAATTGATAATGGGTGCGCTAATGCACCATAGGTTTGAGTGGACGTGGGCAGATGATGGCATAACTGCCATAATTTCAGGAGCAGAATACGGCATCCAAATGAACTACACAGTTAATAATATTGTTATATTAACGCGGGTCGAGTGAGATAAAATAATAAAATTAAGTTTATATTCGAAAAACTTACCCCCTCTCCAACATGATTCTCAATCATTAGACGATATATCGGAACCGTCGGTGACCTCCCGATACCCGGATTAGCACTCCACCTACGAAAACAAATTGTTAGAATAATATAATATAAAAAAGTCAACTAATTATTATAATGAGTAAAAATTCATCACCTATTAACGAGTGGAAATACATATGATTGATGACTAATGGATGCCAAGAATGGCATCCGGTAAAGTGCCCAAAACTGCAGCAGTATGAGGCATCCGCCTATGTCAACCGCAGAAGGATCTGTTGTCCGACAAAGTTCGCGATACAGCATGGCTAAAACTGCGGACCCCCAACTGTATGAACGAGTGTTATGCAAATTGGATAATAAGGGTAAGTGCATCAAGTGGACCTTATTGTCGTTTGTATCCGGCATGAGTACACTCCCTATAAGGTGCATAATGTAAGCTCGAATAGCCTGCATCACCTCCCATTCATTAGCAGTACTTGGCAAATGCTCAAAATTGGCATGTAGCCATGAAAATCTCAAACTGGTAAATTTCCCCTGACTTGGCGAGCGTCCAAGTAATTCATTGCAAAGGGTAGCCGGCCTAGAGATTGAACTTACGCCCGTGACAGCATTCCCGTCTATGGGAAGCCCGAGCTGTACTGCAACATCCTCTAGAGTGACGGTACACTCTCCGCACGGCAAATGAAATGTTTGGGTCTCCGGACGCCATCGCTCGACTAAAGCGGAAATCAAGTCGTATCGCAGATCAAAAGTCCGAATCAATGCCGCTGATCCGAACCCGGCTAACTCTAAGTATGGTATTAGGCGTTCATCTGGCTGAAACCCTATACTATTAACACGGCCCCTCAATGCGCGGTACAGACCCTGACATTATTAAATTAGCAAAATAGTTAATACAATATAATTTAATTCAACAAATAACATGAATATCAAAAACAAATTTTATTACCATCTCATTAATAGTACTTGATATGTGATTATTATTAATTAAAGAACCCATTTATTGCAAATCTGCAATAAAAAAATGAATTCAGTTAATTTGTTTCAAAAAATCAATAATTACTGTTAAACAAATACAAAATCAAATAAAATTTAATTATATAAAAGTTACATTATATAAAAATTAAATGAGTTAACAACAACTATATGATTAAAAAAGTCAGTTATAATTAAACTTTTAATAAAATAATTTTTAATTTTTTTATAATTAAACTTTTAATGAAATGATTTTTAATTTTTTATAAACTTTATATGTTAAACTCACCAAATACTAAACTAAACACAACAACTTATAGTTTAATCCTAAATTACTAATAAATTAAATTTTAAATAATTACAAACACAAAAATTTATAACATAATCCCAAATTACTAACAAATTAATTATAAAATAATTACAATATTCATACAAAAAATTACAATATTACAATATATCCCGACATTACAATATTCATACAAAATTACAATATTACAATATTCATACAAAAAAATTGCAATATTCATACAAAATTATAATATTACAATATTCATACAAAATTACAAAATTACAATATTCATACAAAAAATTGCAATATTCATACAAAACTATAATATTACAATATTCATACAAAAAAATTACAATATTTATACAAATTACTAATCCAAAACTATAAATACAAATTTAATTATAAAATAATTACAATATTCATACAACATTACAATATTCATAAAAAAATTACAATATTCATACAAAAAAGTTAGAATATTCATACAAAATTCTAATCTAAACTATAAACACTAAATATAGATAATTTATAATAATTAATAACAAAAAATTCACAATATCTTCTAAAATATCTTCTAAAAAATTCACAAACTATAAACTTTTTAAATTATAAACAAAATTATTTACTAAAAAAATACATTACCTTTTTTTTTTTCTTTCTTCTTCTTCTTCTCCTTTCTCTCTCTCTTTTTTTTTCTCTACCGTGTGGCATGTTGGGACCATTTACATTTACTTATAGGCAAAAAAAAACATGCATGAAGAGACAACACATGCAGCAGCATGCAGCGGTGGGCAGAAGGTCACCATTGGCGCCTCTCTATGAGGCACCTTCATTGGCGCCTCTCTATCAGGCACCTTCATTGGCGCCTACCTGATAGGCGCCACCCGACTCGACCCGACCCGACCCTTTGACCGTATTTTGACCCGTATTTTTTTAAAAAAATATTAAAAAATATAAAATTATATTTTATTCAAAAAAATTTTATTATTATTTTTATTTATTGGCGCCTATCTAATAGGCTCCAATGAAAAAAGTAACCCATTTTAGTAAATATTTTTTTTGACACCCTATTTCACTAAAAAAAAAATTTTCATCCTATTTGTGTAACCCCCCCAAATTCTTAATATGATTATTAGGGCAGTCTAATATTTGAGGATATCCAATATATGATGATATGCATCTTATGGAATATCTGGATATATAGAAACGATGTTATGTTTAAAGGAATGAAAGCAAATATTATTAATTCATTCAGAGAGCTAAGATTTTGAATGGTTAAAAGAAACAAGCTTTTCAGGAAAAGCAAAAAGGAAATGACAACACAAAATATAATTGGGGTTCACAAAATAAAATTACAAGAACTATCCATCCCGATCACATCTTATATGGAGTTGCTATTATAACTTGAAGGAAATAAATTGTGTGATATAATGTGTCTCACTAAAATCTTTCTACGTACCAAAAAAAATAGTACTATAAAATTTAATAATGAAAATTCAACATTTAGTTTTTCTGTTTATTAAACAATACTTTAGTCTTTGAAAAAGTAAAAAGTTTGAAAAATAAAGGGTAAACTACATTGGTAGTTAGTATTTTTTTGGGACACCCAATTATGAAATGTTACAAATGGTCACCAGATTATTCAACTTTTTCTTTTTCAGTCACCCAACTATTCAAAATTTTATTTTTTGAACACTAGTCATTAAATTACTAATGGAAAGATAACTTGGTAACTTTTAAAATTGGTATAGTAACAAATTTAACCCTAAACATTTACACGTTATATAATTTGGTCTTTTTTTTTGCAGTTTAATTTTTATTTATGACATTAATAGTTAATTTTAAAAGAATGAAAAAATATGAAAATTATTATATTGAATTTTCGGGTGTTTCTATTTTTGGTATATTCTTTTTATCAAATATAGTTAATATATATTTTTAGTTTTTTAAGTGAAAGGGTAAAAAAGAAAAGCAATTTAAAAAAAAAGATTGGATAAGACAACGTGTAAACGATGTGAGTTAAAATTTTTATAATCAAGACTAAATTGACACAATTTATAAGTATTTAGGGTTGAAGTTGTTATTATGCTAATTTTAAAAGCTGCCGCATCATCTTTTCGTAAGCAAATTAAGGTTGATGACCAAAAAAGAAAAGAAAAATCAAATAGTTGGATGATCATTTTATAACTTTTCACAATTGAGTGACCAAAAAAGAAACTTACTAATATTTAGGTGACTACAAATGTAGTTTGCCCCAATCTAAATAAGATAGGGATAAAACAACATTTAGTCTTTAAACTTGACAACTTTTCCCAACTTGGTCCTTGTGTTTTTTTTTCTACATTAGTCTTAGAACTTGACAGTTTTTCTCAATTTAGTCAGTTTTTCTTAATTTAGTCCTTAAACTTGGATTCCATTAAGGTATGATTATGTGGTACTCCAAGATTGTTACATGTAATTATATGAAATTTTTTATAAAATTGAAAAGAAAAAAATTGTAAAAGAAATTTTAAATAAATTTTTATGGAAATAAAATTTAGATAATGGCGTGATAAAATTTTATTTTAATTTATAAATAAACTGAGAAAATGTACTAAGTTTTGAGAGTAATGCAAGGAAAAGAAAAACCCAAAGTAAAAAGAAGTTTGTATGTCAATTTATCTGAAAAAGGTATTCAAAATTCTTAGTAAAGGCATAAAGGGTATTGTTTGGGCTTGCAGAATTTTAATACGAGCTTAAAAGTGTTTGAACTGGGCTTCCTAATAATTTATAAAATAATTTGAAATGAACCGAACCAAGTATAAACGACTTAACTAATGAACCGATTTTTAAATCATTGCTTATCCGTGACTTTATCTTGCTATTGCTAAAAACTCGCCCGAACTATCCGATCTGCCCAAACCCATTGCCCGCTCTGCCCTACCATGTATCGAAGTGCACCTTTTCTTTTGCCGTCCCTCTCTGTGTCTCTCTCTCTAGAAATAGAGCAAGTTTTTGCTTCCTTTTAAATTTTAACTTCTCTTTTTTATTTTCTTATGTAGATCGAAAGGCGGCTTAAGAAATCTAATGCAGAAGGTTGAATTAGATTGGGTAACGGAAGAGTCACGATCGAAGGGATTTAGGTTTTTGGATTTGTGATTGGGGAAATTAGGGTTTGGTTAAGGGGAGATTTCTGACAGAGGTAGGGGTTGGTGATCTAGGGCTTGAGTTGGTGAAATAAGGGGAGCTGGAATTCAAGAGGGGAAAAAGAAAGATAGACATTAGGAGGGCGGATTGATGGTACTCGAAGGGAAAAATGCAAGGCTATGCATGGGCGGGGAGGAGATGAGGAGAGGAAAAAGGCACGGCTGATGTGGACAGTCCCTACACGTGCAACGGAGGTTCTGAGTGGTGATGGTGTTGCTTCGCACTCTTTTTCTTCTTCCTCTACCGTTAATTCATTTTCAAAGGTATAACTTTCTAAATCAATTTCACTTAATTTGATTTGATTGGATTAGATTTTTCTTTATGTTCTAGGTTTTCCTTTTTGTTCGCTTGTTGATTTGTTTTATCAGGTGATTTGGTGAGAGGTGCTTTATCATATCGATTTTGGTAAATGAAGAGGTTCGATTTTGCTTGAGAATTTTGAGATGGTGTCTTTATTGATGAGGGGAAGTGTTGAAATAGTCGCAAATTTCGTCAGTTTTGTTGGCTTGGTTTGAACTTTGTGGATGATTTGTTGAGCTCGTTTGGAGTAAAATCTAGTCAGTTGTCTGAATTGTTTTGGACATTTTTCGAATTTTTAACTGACTCATATGAAGGCATTTAAGTTTTTATGTTTTGGGTTGATTGTTTTACTGAGGTGTATGTGCAAGACATTTTTGTTAGGCTGGATTATTGTCAGCTGTGAAGAATGATTGTACCACATAATAAGTTGGGTAAGATAGGGAAGGGCGTCTCTCCTCGGATGGAATAGTGTCCTAAAATAACAATAACTTCTTTTTCGTTTTCTCCTCTAGAAGCTATTCTACAGCTGAAATATCCTGCTAACTTATCTGAAACTTTTAATTGTGGACATGGAGCTATAGTCGTTCAGCATGCCATGGGGTGGGTTTTCTTTGTCCAAGCTAATATTAATTCCAGGTAGAAGGTGTTTTGGACACGATAGAAATATTTGGATTTTAGACAGATTGATGTAAATGAACCTGAATATTAGGAATTCGCTAATTTTTATTGTAATGATGATTAAGGAGTAATCACCAGCATTATGATTTATAATTGTATTGGAAAATTATTCCAATTTTGGAAGAGCTTGAAAAATAAGGATACATTTTTTGGGGAGTTATTGCTCCAATGGTTGACCTGGGATGTGGTAAATGCAATATTTGCTTCTGACTTCTAAGGTCTTTCTGTATATGGCAAGTCTTGCGAGTTTCCTGTAATGCATCCTGTTCTATTATATGTAAAAAGATAGTTGTCCTAGATAACACAAGTGTATTGGTCTTCCCATTTGAAATCAGGTTTTAACATACTTGTATATGAGTGAGAACAGACATGATTTTTGTTTTGCTGGATGTTTTCTCTGATAAAATGTCAAAATTAGTCCAGAGAAATGTATTGGACATCTTCAACGGAGTCATATTTATATGATAATGATGTTTGTTGAAGCAGTACCTAAGACATATCCAAGGCTTTAAAGAGGACTGCGTGATATAAACAACATATTTTCAGCATGCGAATTGTTAAGTTTTCGTTCAGTCTAGATGTATAATGGTTTCCCTGATATGAGTATAGCAAGTTTTGAACGCATATGAACCTTGTTCTTGCTAGTGTTGAAGTCTTGTGGAATTTTCTCATATAGAATTATAGTTGATTTACGAATTAGGCTTGAATTGTCATTATATGCATCTTTTTTCTGCACTTACGCATTTAGACGTTCTTATCTAATAAAGATGGATTCTTGGAATCATCATCATATCCAAATGTTTAAGCAATTACTAGTTGCCATTTGTGTTGGTTTTGTCTGTATCGAGTTGCCACTTGTACTGCTGTTAGGTTGCTCAGTCTAAGAAGCTAAGTTGATAGTTTTTAGAAGTAACTGATTAATGCAAGTTTGAGGTGTTGATCAAGCTTCTTCTTCTTCCTCTTCTTCTCCCTTTTTATTTATTTTATCCAAATTAATTATATATATATTCTCACTGGTGAAGTTTGCATACCTGCTCTCCCCCTTATAGGATGGGCGCAATATCAGCATTGGTGACTGTGCTCTTTTCAAACCAGCTTTAGATTCTCCACCTTTCATTGGAATAATTCGGTGTCTGACTGCAAGCAAAGAAAATAAGTTAAAGTTGGGCGTGAATTGGCTTTATCGACCTGCTGAAGTAAAGCTTGGCGAAGGCATCCTGCTGGAAGCTGCGCCAAACGAGATCTTTTATTCCTTTCATAAGGATGAGATTCCTGCTGCTTCGTTACTCCATCCGTGTAAAGTTGCATTTCTTCCTAAAGACGTTGAACTTCCATCTGGGATTTGCTCACTTGTTTGCCGGCGAGTTTATGACATTACAAACAAGTGTTTATGGTGGCTAACTGATCGAGATTATATTAATGTGAGTTATAGATTCTCTTTTAGGTATATAATCTATTCCAAATTTGAACTTTCACAATTGATATTGCTTACTTTTCCAGGAACATCAAGAGGAAGTAGATAATCTATTATATAAGACACGTTTAGAAATGCAAGCTACAGTTCAGCCAGATGGATGTTCTCCAAATGGTCCAACATCTACATCACAGTTAAAACCTAGTTTAGAGAGTGTACAGAACAGTGCTTCATTTTCTTCTCAGGGTAAGGGAAAGAAAAGGGAGCGTGGTGATCAAGGTTCCGAGCCTGTCAAACGGGAATGCACTAGTAAAATAGATGATGGGGATTCTGGTCATGGTAGACGAGAAATTAATTTAAAAATTGAGATTGCAAAGATGGCTGAAAAGGGGGGCCTAGAAGATTATGAAGCAGTTGAGAAATTGATTCATCTCATGGTGCCTGAGAGAAATGAAAAGAAAATAGACTTGGTGAGCCGGTCAATGCTTGCTAGTGTAATATCAGCTACAGACAAGTTTGACTGTCTTAGTCATTTTGTTCAGCTCAGAGGGTTGCGTGTTTTTGATGAATGGCTCCAGGAAGTCCACAAAGGGAAGACTGGTGATGGTAGTGGCTCCAAGGATGATAGATCAGTTGATGATTTTCTATTAACCTTACTTAGAGCACTTGATAAGTTACCTGTAAATCTCACAGCTCTACAGATGTGTAACATTGGCAAGTCTGTTAATCATTTGCGCACTCATAAGAACATAGATATACAGAAGAAAGCAAGGAGTTTAGTTGATACATGGAAAAAAAGAGTTGAGGCTGAGATGGATGCCAAGTGTGGCTCAAACCAAGCTGTTCCCTGGTCTGCAAGGTCTCGACTTTCGGAGGTTTCTCACAGTGGAAACAAGCATTCTGGATCAGCTGAGGTTGCCATGAAGAATTTGGTCACTCAGGTTTCTGCCTCTAAAACTGGTTCTGTTAAGATTGCTCAAGGAGAGACTGCTACCAAGTCTGCTTCTTCATCACTGGGATCTATGAAGGCAGCAATATCGCCTGCTTCTGCCAGTGCAAATTTAAAAGATGTGCAAGTACGAAATGCTGCTGTTGTTGGCACCTCTGATCCTCCAACAACAGCAAGGGATGAGAAAAGCAGCAGTTCGAGTCAGTCCCACAACAATAGTCAGTCTTGTTCTAGTGACCATGCAAAGGCTGGTGGACTTTCTGTAAAGGAGGATGCAAGAAGTTCTGCAGCTGGTTCTGGATCAGTCTCTAAGATCTCGGGTAATTCTTCCCGACACCGGAAATCCAATAATGGTTTCCCAGGGTCATCTGGAGTTCAAAGGGAAACTGGATCAGGCAAAAATTCTTCTTTTAACAGAAATCTTGCATCAGAAAAAATATCACAGTCTGGTTTAACATGTGAAAAGGCTGTGGATGCTCCTATGGCTGAGTCTAATAGTCATAAGTTCATTGTTAAGATCCCAAATCGAGGTAGAAGTCCAGTACAAATTGCCAGTGGAGGATCTCTTGAAGATCACTCAGTCATGAATAGCAGGGCTGCTTCTCCTGTGCTTTCAGAGACGCAGGAACAATTCGATCGTAACTTGAAGGAGAAGAATGATACTTACCGGACAAATGTTACTACTGATGTGAATACTGAATCATGGCAGAGCAATGACTTAAAAGACATGCTAACAGGGTTTGATGAGGGAGATGGTTCACCTGCAGCTGTTCCCGATGAAGAAAACTGTAGGACTGGAGAAGGGGCTAAGAAAACAAATGAAGTTACGAAAACTGCTTCATCTTCTGGAAATGAACATAAATCAGGGAAAGTGCAGGAGCCTTCTTTCAGCTCCATAAATGCTCTAATTGATAGTTGTGTCAAGTTCTCTGAATCAAATGTGTGCATGCCTGTTGGAGATGATGCTGGAATGAATCTGCTTGCTAGTGTGGCTACTGGAGTCGATGTAGCTTCACTGATAGAATCTCCACAAAGAAAGGCCCCTTTTGTTGTGCTCTCTGACACAGGCAATGATACAAAACTAAAACCTTCGTCTGGGAATGAGGTTTTTCGAGATCAAAATCAGTCTGTTGAAGGTGCCGATGATGAGCATCTGAAGCAGGCAGTTGGTGGTAATTCATGGGCTAAGAATGCAGACAGCAAGATTGGTTCCTCTCTAGAAAAATCTAGAGAGCTGAATGAACATTTAACGCCTTTAAGTATTCTGTACACTGCAGACCCATGTCTTGAAAATGATAAATTAAAGGAAAATGTAACCACCGCTTTAATCAATTTGCCCTCTGCAAGCACTGCTGAGAAAACTACTGATATTGGAGATTGCAAAGAGCATCTGGAGAAAAAGGCAGGTGGAGTGGATGGTGATAGCAGTTTGGGTACTAAACAAAAAGGGTGTTCTTCTGTGGCTAATGAAGATAAGGTCATAGGTCCATTTGTAAAAGTTGAGAAAGAAGTTCTAGGATCTTCATCTGTACCTTCTGTTGAAGTTGATGCTGACAACAAGAAAAATGTCCTTGAAGGTTCGGAAAGAAGTTCACAGACTCATCAGAAGTCACCTGTAGTTGGACATTCCATCAATGGAACAGTGACAGAAACTTTGCCTCCCGGTTTTGGTAAAAATACGGTTCTGGAAAATGTTGATGAAGTGAAGTCTGAGAAGGATGTTGAGAGTGATACTCCTAGTAATGCAGGTGAATGGGAAAGTAATGCTTCTCTTATTGTTCTCATAATTAAATATGAAGTACACATCAATTAAAGTCCTTTTTCTTTTCCAATTTAGTTTACATTCATCAATTGGTAATTAGTTGTATTTGTTGTTGGTTCAGCTGTCAATGCTCAGAAAGGTGAGCATGTGGAGGAGAATTTAGAAGATCATAAGGGTAATGAACCATGTGCTGGACCATCTCCTTGTGTATCACCTACTGTAATGGAAACAGAGCAACCTATGTGGCCAAGGGGGTCTAATTTGACCGGCGAAGAGGTAGATGAAGTGGAAGGGACATCAGCCACTAGAGATGCTCCTGTTACAGGTGGTACAGATACAGATGCTAAAGTTGAATTTGACTTGAATGAAGGCTTTAATGCAGATGAGGGAAAATTTGGGGATCCAAATAACTTAACAGCATCAGGATGTTCAGCTCCTGCCCAATTTAGCTCATTGCCTTTCCCTTTTTCTTCTGTGGCTAGCAGTGTCCCTTCTACAATTACTGTTGCTGCTGCTGCTAAAGGGCCTTTTGTTCCCCCAGATGACCTTTTGCGGACCAAAGGGGCACTTGGTTGGAAGGGATCAGCAGCCACAAGTGCATTTCGGCCAGCTGAGCCCAGAAAGATTTTGGATATCCCTCTTGGTACAAGCAACACTTCTATTGCTGATGTTAGTACTAGGAAACAAAGTCGTCCTCCTTTGGATATTGATTTGAATGTACCTGATGAGAGAGTGCTTCAGGATCTAGCTTCCCGAAGTTTTGCCAAGGGCACAGACTCTGCACTGGACCTTACAAGTACTCGTGATTTAACTTGTGGAATGGTGGGTTCTCCATCCATTCGGTCCTCCGGGGGACTTGATCTTGATTTGAATAGAGTTGATGAGCCAGCTGATTTTGGTAATCAGTGTACTGGGTTTAGTCGTAGACTGGATGTCCCTATGCAGCCTATAAAATCATTGTCTGGGATTCTTAATAGTGATGTAACTGTCCGTAGGGACTTTGATTTGAACAATGGACCTGCTGTTGATGAGGTAAGCATTGATCCATCACTATTTAGCCATAACGCTAGAAGCAGCAATGCCCCATCTCAACCGTCAATTTCCAGCTTGCGGATGAACAGTACCGAGATGGGAAATTTCTCATCATGGTTTCCTACTGAGAATACATACTCATCTATCACAATCCAATCGATCTTGCCCGATAGAGAGCAGCCTTTTCCAATTGTTGCAACTGGTGGGCCACAAAGGGTTTTGGGCCCACCTGTTGGTGCCACCCCTTTTAATCCTGATGTCTATAGGGAACCCATGTTGTCATCTGCTCCAGCAGTGTCATTCCCATCAACTCCTTTCCAATACCCTCTTTTCCCTTTTGGAACAACATTCCCTCTTCCTTCAACTTGCTTTTCTGCTGGTTCATCTACTTATGTTGATTCATCTCCTGGTGGGAGGTTTTGTTTTCCTCCAGTTCATTCGCAATTGTTACGACCTGTTGGTTCTGTTCCATCCCATTACCCAAGGCCCTATGTTGTTAGCCTTCCTGATGGTAGTCATAGTAGTGGTGCTGAGAATGGCAGGCATTGGGGAAGGCAAGGTCTAGACTTAAATGCTGGGCCTGGAGGCCCAGACATTGAAGGAAGAGATGAGATGGTACCTCTTCCATCAAGGCAACTGTCTGTTGCCGGTTCACATACCCAGGCAGAGGAGCAAGCAAGAATCCATCAGGTTCCTGGTGGTATTTTGAAAAGGAAGGAACCCGAGGGAGGATGGAATGGATACAAGCAATCTTCATGGCAGTAGTAATCAAGAATCCTTAAATGTCACATTCTGATGACTCAAGGCATGTGTCATTTGCATTCTTTTCAGTTTCCTTTAACAATACCTGTGTTTTCTTTTTCTTGCATTCTACCACTTCCATACACTTGATAGTGGCAAAGGGGAGCCAAACTATATTATTAGAATTATGGATTTTCTGTGACAATTTATATTTATTTTGTTTCAGGTATTCAGGGATGGGAATTAGCTAAAACCCCAGAGGTCATCTACCCTGTGTGCTCTTAGAGGATGGGTGGTAAGTGAGCCATTTGATGTTCATAGTCTCCGACCCCCACATCTTACTCTTATCAATTGTATCCTAAAAAATCTCTTCAGCATTTTCAAGCCATTGTGCCTTGAATTAGTTTTTGGAGCAGATCACCTTCCCCTTTGTAGATATTGTTAACTGTTGGAGAACTTATGTTCTATGTTGCCTAGACATTAGAGATTGGTGCCCATACTGGTTTTTAGTGCAAATCTTTCTTGCCTTTTTTTCTTTTTCAGTTTTATTTTGTTTCCTGATTAAAGTGATCACCTAATTTTGATACTGAAGCTTTTTTCCTCACCTGATATGGTTTCTGGGGTTGATGTTGAATTCTAATCCTATTTAATTTATGAACTGTAATTGTAGTTCATCTGCAACAGTTGTGATTCCTGCCAACTTTGATATCAATGTTTTTGTAAGGTGTTGGCACAGAGATAGCGTTGAAGTTTGATGTTGCACTGTCACCTCTACTGGCCCTTGTGATAACCAGTGACTGGCAACAATGTCATTGATCTTTTGCTTGTGCTTCGCCGTGATTTTTCTGTTGACCGAAGTTGCTAGGTAGGTCAAACGGTCTTAAGAAGAAATGCCTTGTATGTATTCTGGAACATTTGGTCAGCTATTGGAATTTTGTCTTGGACCGTTCTATGGGTGGATATTTTCTACTAATGATATATAACTACAGCAGTTCTAGGTGATTATAACGTTTACAGGACCCATTGACACTGGTTAAGTATGACTAATTTATTTTGAAGAGAAACTACTTTCAATCTTAAAAGTCAATCCCATTGATTTTCTGCCTGTAGTATTGGGTTGATGTCAAGTTCATGAGTAAATCTCTACAGTAAGGTATTGTTTAGGGAATAAACAGAAAACGGGGTAATGACTTTGGTACTGTTGACTATTGGGCTTGAATGTAGTTGTTCAAAATGTGTAAATTGCAAAGTCTGGGTATGCTACTTCTGCGTGATGTAGTTTTGTTTATAGATGTGGAATTTGGGTTTGCATGTTGTAATTTTCGTTGGGAGTTGAAAAGCCCTAGCCATCACCATAGCTTATGGTTTCATGGGTTATTGTACTGGAAAATACTGAAAGTGGTACAATATAAGCGACAAAATTAGCTACGTAGACGATTTACTAAGACTTTTTAAGCGAGGAGTTGCTGTTTTAATCTCCTTTCATCGAATAATTATGCAATTTAACTGTGTTTGGAGTAACATTGATATTTGATATTTATGGACTGATTCCACCGGAAACTGGTGATCAAACCAGTTTAATTGGTACCTTGAAAATGAAGGAATATTGAATTGGTGTATAAATATGTTAAATTAATTACGTAATTGGGATGTTACTTTATAAAAATTTAACTGCTGGGGTATATTTAATTTTATTATAATTTATGAAGTCACTGTTAATTCTATTAGCTTTAATTTATAGTTTGACATTTAAAGCATATTTGTTTTTCCACTTCTAAAATGGATTTACTTTAAATATAATCAAAAAAGAAGATTTTGTAACTCAAAGAATTATCTTGGAACTCAAAGTTTCTATATATGCTCTTATTACTTCTTTTATATATTATACACTAGTTTACATACTCCTGTGATGCATCAATTAAAATGCATTTAATTAATTTTATGTATCTATTTATTTTTTATAATTTCCATTAATAATTTATTTACGAAACTAAATTATGTTGATTACAAATATTTTAGAACTGGCTTGGAAGTAATTGTTATTAAAATTATTCCAAAATTTTATTTTATTATATATGTGTATGTATGTTATCATATATTTAATAAACAAAATGAGATTTTTTTTCATTTCTTGCCCGATGAATTATTATTATTATTAATAACAAGAAAATCATACTTAAAACTTAATTAAAAAAACAGGATTCACTTTAATATAACTAAAATGAAGTGTTTTGGAATTCAAACAATTATCCCAAAACGGAATGTTTTCATATATGTTCTTATAATTCTTTTATATATATATATAATTACTTCATTAATTGTCAATTTTGTAACTCCCATTTTAAGATACTATAAATAAGAGATTTCACAATTGGTGAAAAGACTTTTGCTACTTTGACTTTCTATTTCTCAAAATTCTCTCTAGAATTGTCTCAATTTTTTTTGTTTAGTCATATCATTAATCACAATTTTTTTTCTTCACCTTACCAATCATTATTTGCCGCTGCGCTTAATGCTACAGGATCTACTCCAATCCTTTTTTTGGCTACATTCCTTGCTTGCAATACTTCCTCTGTGACTTGATTTTCTAAGTCCTCACTCGTTAATGACATTGGCCTATCGAGTTTTTCATGGGAACTTGGTTTTTTTACCTCGCTGCAACTATTCATTAGGTTTAGGAATTCATCTACTACCTGTTTAGAGACTCACTGCATTAAAATTTATACCTTATGTTTGGGTGTGCCATGTTCATACCGCAATCTCTTCTTTGTTTCCTTTTAGGTGGGTTCTCCACATTTGTCTTGTAGGAGAGCTTTCTTTATTGCTTCCTTGGTTTTGTTGTAATTGTGGAATGAAATTATGAAGGAGAAAAGAAATGTCATGTATATGATTATGATTAAAAAATGTGAATGATTACACGGATTACCTTTATGTAATTCAACCATACAGTTTAGGAGAGTGTTGAGTTATTCTTTTAAGACAAAAAGGCCATTTGATAAAACGGTGGTCAAAGAGATGACGCGTGGGAAAAAAAAGCCCATCGAAACTGAGCCACCAGTAATCCATGCCTGTTGGACAGAAAGACGGGAATTTTATTTCCATTTCCAAATACCACTACAAACTGTGCCAGTTTCAACGACTCTACGCTCCCAGTATCTAGCAGACAGAGTCAAAGCCAAATCTAAAACCCGAAATCTTCTGTTAAATTTATTTTATACGATTTGACTTCTGCCTCCATTTTCGGTGATTTTTACGTACAGTGTTAACACTGCCATTTACTTTTTCTTTTGCTTTACTACAATATATATATTTACATGGAAGTATTTAGTCAATTTGACAGGACAAGAGACAAGTGGGGGATAATGCTCCCTCTCCTGCTTTAAAAGATTTGCTAAGATCTTACGATATTGGATTTGGATGGATCTTCACAATCTTCGCCTTTACATCTCCTTTTTAAACTCTCTTTCTCTTTCTTCTTTATTTAAAAACCCAAATCCAACCCCACCCTTGTTTCCTTGTTTCTAAAACAAACACATTTACAGAGAGAGAGAGAGAGCCTCCTCTTCTTCTTTTAACTCATCACTCTCATACTGGATTATGGAGGTTGCTGGTGAGGTTTTAGCATCTGAGTCTCAATTGCATGTTCTTGCCGTGGATGATAGTCACGTCGATCGTAAGGTTATTGAAAAGTTGCTAAAGATATCCTCTTGCAAAGGTACAGCTTAGTTTCCATTTCCCCACCTTGTTTTGGATCAATACTTGTGGGGTTTTGTTGATTTTGAAGATTGGGTCTGGTCTGATTCTTTGTTTTCGTGCAGTCACAACTGTGGAGAGTGGGGCAAGAGCCTTGCAGTTTCTTGGTTTGGATGAAGAAAAAGGCTCTCTGGGTTTCAATGCGAGTAGTTCTATCTGTTTGGGTTGCTAAGAAAATAGTAAAAAATAAAAAATAAAAAAACAAACAAACTATTGAATAAAATATTAGATGAAATTTAGGATTGATTGTGTGTGGTGTTAAAATGGCTGCTATTACAGGGTTTGAAGGTGAATCTTATAATGACGGATTACTCCATGCCCGGAATGACTGGATATGAACTCCTCAAGAAAATCAAGGTCTTTTTTCCTAAGCTTATTTAATCATTCTAATCCTAAAATTGATTTGAAGATGGAGATGAAACTATCGTGAATTCCATTACTGATTATGTTTCATTTGATGTTGGAACAGCGATCATCAGCCTTTAGAGAAATTCCTGTGGTGATCATGTCCTCCGAGAACATCCTCACCCGTATTGATAGGTATATCTCCAAGTCTTAGTTGAACACCAGTATGTTGTTCTTATGATTTTCTCGGGAAATCAAATCTGTTTGGATCTGGGAATATATGCCATATCTTGGCTATGACATTCATTTAGAGGAAATCTGGGGAAATTGATATTATGATATGGAAGCATTTTTCTTTTTTAGCCTAATAATCCCTTTGGCTTGGAGCTACTGGACGATAATTGAGATGGAGGAATATTGCATATGATAAGATTTATCAAAACATATCAGTCATTATAAGATTACCCAAATCTCGTGAGTACTGTAATAAGACAAAACTGATAAGATTCTGTATTTTGTTTGAATTTGTGTGGGAAACAGACCACCCAAAATCTTGATAATAATGAAAGATTCACTTGTCTTTTCTCTTAAATAATATTCTGATTTTTATTCTCCGGATCTCTTGGTTTCATTCATGTAATATATATTCTGTTTCACTGGAAATTATTGACGTTTCAGGCATTTTCTTTTATAAAATCAGAGATTCTGCATGACATATTTCAACATGTACATCAAAGAACAAAATATGTGGAGACCCTCACTTAAAAGAGACTGTTGGCATACTTTGAACCCTTGGTTGTTCTGAATCACTTTAGATAATGCATCTGCACTTTGCTTGATCATGCACAACTAGGCTAAAAACATTATTTTCATCTACAGCTGTTTGGAGGAAGGGGCGGAGGAGTTTCTAGTTAAGCCCGTGAAACTATCGGATGTGAAACGGGTGATGAATGATTGCATAATGAGAGGAGAAACAGAGGGAAACAACAGGAGAAGAGTTGACAAAAGAAAGTTTGAAGACGATAACCATGCTTCATCGTCATCGTCGTCATCATCATCAATACCATCATCACCGTCATCACCATTACCATCCTCACCATCGACTGCAGCAACCTCATCACCTCTGCATTCATTGAAGAGGGCAAAATTGCGCGACGATAACTAGTTCCCCTCATCCGTTTTTTCGATGGTAAATTTTTTTTTTGTCAATATCCTCGCAATTTCCCTCATATGGATAACTTGTGTAAATGGCACTTATCAAGGCCTCTTTAGAAGCTGATAACAATTAATTAGGGCCTGAAACAGAGAAATGGAGATACAGTTGGTGTTCTTTTTTGTTCCGTTTAGGTAAAGAAAAAAAATTCATTAGAATCACAAAAATGATGGGCTTTTGTTTCCTATCTGTGCGCATAGTTATGAATTTGGTGGATTCTGATTTCGTTGCACCTTCCATAACTTCTAGGCACATGCTTGCCATATATCATTCCAATTTTTACTAATATATTTTAATGTGTATATGATTCAATATATATATTAAATACTTGTATAGAAATATTGATCCTTAGAATAATCACTCAAGTTTGTATTACCTAACTTGCGAGAATGAGACATAAGCTTCTTGAATTCTTTAATACTTACTAAAATGAGTTTAAGCTTAGCAACTTTAGTTATTGATAAAATCAAGTTCAAATTTAATCAGGCTGGCTCTCTTTTTCAGTTAGATCTTTTATATTATATAAAATTTTAAATTAATAATGGTAAAATTACAATTTGATTCTTTTAAAATAATTTAACCTTTTAAAAATAATAAATGTATAGTAAAATTATAATTTTTATTATTGTAAAAATATATAATTTAATTTTAACTCTCTCAAAATTTTTCTGGTTCCGTCATTGAATTTAATAACATTTAATAACATTTCACTTGAACGACTTGAAAGTTTTATCGAATCTTTTATTTTTAATATATATTTTAATTTTTTTTATGTTATTTTCCTTTAGTATATATTTTTAACCTTAACTTCAATTATTCGGTCCTTCTGTCCTCTTTCAAATGTTACCATTGGATCCAAATTGTGAGAACTTTTTTAACATTTTAAACTATGTTTCATATTAGGTGGTAGTAGTAGCTTATAAATTGGAGATGATCTGTGATTCATCTTCACAGTTGAGAATAGAAGGTTTTGCATGCTGGGAAAGAATTCTCTCTTTACAATATTAATTTTGTGTATTTCATTTTTTATGGTTTGAATCGAACTTCCCAATCTTCATGGTTAACTTTTTAAATGCTTTGTTGAAGTTTTGATTGAGAAGAGCTAACTGCTCCTGTAAGTCTTCAATGGTAGTTTCCCCTTCAATTATAATTCGGCCTGCAATTTGCAATGCTACTTTCTTTTTTGCTTTGTGCTTACTCTTTTTGGTCTATTCAAGGGTCATCTTGAAAGTTTGCAATCAACTAATGAGTTCATCAATCCTTATTGTATCAATATACTTTGCTACTCTTTTTACTTATAAAGATGTAAGCACCTTTTTTACCAATTTAGCATTGGAATACTCTTCATCAAAAGCAAATGCTCGATTTGTGATGTCACACAAGCCTTAAACTTAGTTATCAGCATCTCGAGCTTGGGTTACTTAACGGATTAGTTCCTTCATGAATAATTTCAAAGATGGTCCAAGCTTTTTTGTCACTGGACTAGATTGAATAGAAAAAAAGTTTGTCAAGTTCTCATTATGAACTAGGCAAGTGCTCTGATATATAAAATAATGAACAGACCCTTTAAATAGACATGAATTAGCTTGTCAATGATACAATCAATGTGAAGCTTTATTTTCTTAAAACCAACTTTGATCAAATCTTTCATTTGGAATGAAGTAATTGAAATAATCTCTTTTAAAAATTAAAATTTCTTCAGAAAAGAAAATTCGATCACATCAAAAATCATTTTAAAATCCTTGTTTAACTTGAATATTTTCACATTTTAACTCAATAAAGTGTTAAAAAAAATTCTCGCATTAAAAATTTTAAAAATTTTAAATAAATAGAAAAAGCCAACCAAATGACAATTACACCATGTGTCAATGTAACTAGCACTAACCGTTTGAACTATAGATTAAAAAAAAGAGAAAAAAAAAACAAAAGCATGCAAGGCATACGCCCGTTTCCTCAAAACAGAGGACTCTTTTCTCTCCACAGATTTGTCACGTTTTTATGCTATATCTCGGAAGACCCAAAGCTTGATTACACGATTAGCCACGTATACGAAGCACCTATTTGTCTAAAGGCCACCTATCTAAATGGCAAGTTTGAGGTCCGTTAAGACAGTTTCATCTTCGTCTTATTCCCATTTACTTTCTTGGCATAAATTAGCACCTAAAAACAACGTCATTTAATGTGTTTTCAGAAAGGAAAAAAAATCACGTATTAAACAGAGCCCCCATTTGAAAATTCTTCTAATCTGTAGATATAGATATACCTCTCCCACTTTTTTTATCCTCTTTTCAGCAAAGCTCAACACTTCGGTATTTTATGATCGCATATAAAGGGCTGAAAAAATAATAGAATTTCCCTTTATTCTTATTTAGTTCCAACACAAAGTAGATAAACTTAATCATTTTTATATATCATCCAACCTTAGACTTTCTTATCTTCAATTTTTATATATATTATTATAAATACGTTCGACACAATTAATTACGTTTATACGCAAATGCTAATTTTTAAAATTATTAATATTTAATAGCTAAAAAATTTAAGTTAAATGAATAAATAAATAGGGCAACTATATATTTTAGTACTTAATCTTGGTTTCAAAGTTCAGATTGATACCTAAGTTTTCTTTTTGTCCAATTAAAAACCAAAGTTTTAGGAAATTAAAGGAAAAATATAAAAAAAAAATAACATTCAAGAATAAAATTTTCCAAAATTGTTTGTAAATAATAAAACTCTAAAAAGTTCAACTAAATACAATGATGCTAACAAATCCTACTGCAGAAGAATGAATTAAATTTAAAAATATATATATAATGTTTTCGATTTTTATATTTGCCTACATTTTTTTTGACACTTTTCGTTTTGAATTTTAAGTGTTTCCCAGTTATCTCGAATTTTTCTTTTAACTTTTAAATTTTTTAGATTTTCGATGTTGTTTTTGGAAATTTCAGAAAATTTTTATTTTATTTTTTTGTCAATTTAAAGTATATTTCACTTTTTTATTTTTTATATTTTTGAAAAAAATTAGAATTTTTATATATTTGTTTTATCCTTTTTAAAATTCATAAGCATTTTTTATATATATTTGCAAGTATATGATGACCTCATGCCCAAGGAAGTTAGAGGGTATGAAAAATAAATAATTAGTGCTTAAATAGGAGCAAATGTTGAGGGAAGAACTTAATTAATTTTAGAATTCTTATTATTCAGGACATTTTATATTTGAGAGCCTCAAAAAAAATGCCAAAGCAATAACAGAACTCACTTCCAGGAGTGAACCTATGTTCACAAGCCAAAGAGTTCAAACTTCAAACACATCACCATCGTATATAAATCAATTTCTAGAGATCAATACCATGACAAAGAAATACACATATACAATTAAGTACTCATAAGCCAAAGAGCATAGCAGAACCAAAGAAAAGGAGCAAAAATTAGAATTACTAGGCAGATGACATTAGAAAACAGTCATGCGTCCGTGCACGTGAAGGCAAACACATCCTATTTAGATCGACTCTTCATTAAGTACCCATGTTCAAAGCACATCTGATCATAAAAATGGGGATATGAACTTTCAAGACACTTTTCAAATACATGAAAAAACTTGGAAAAAAATTACTCATGCTTTTGTCGGAGACATACCTGTATCTGACACGCCTTGAGTCCAAGTAACACAGAACACAACCATTGTAACAGAATGTTTGGTAGCATATGACAGTGAGAAACAAAGGGAATTACCAGATGACATTAGAAAACATTCATGTGTCCTTGCACAAGTGTAAGCAGACATAAAGGCATAGAGGTATCAACATCAGAAACATCATGGTTGAGAAACAAGATAAATTAGATAATAGTTGAATTTGATCCGACACAAACAACAGAAACATCAAAAGGACAATTGTTTACAGTAGCATTTCTGTAACTAAGATATGTAGTATATTTGAAATTGGAATTCTAGTCTTCATCTGTTTTCGCCCTCAATATACAGCTTGTACAGACTATAAGAGTGGAATGCCAAAAGATTTCATAGGAAGCCAACAACAGTAGCTATTCACCATCATTTAAAAAAAAAAAAAAACTTATTTTGGCTTTGCTTGGTACCAGGGATGGCAAAGAGTAAGGGTGGAAAATTTGTTAATCAAATGGTTAAGATTCATAATCATTTCCCTACTTTGTAGCTTAACCATTAGATTGAAATATTTTCACTCTTTTCCATCCTACATACCAAACAGAATCGAAATCTTTTGACATGCGTCAGCAAAATACTCAAGAAATGAGCCCTAAACATTCCATAGGTTGAGCACATTTACTTCACTAGATCTTTCAAAGAGAAAAGCTGAAAACCTAGAAAAATCATCCAGGTTTGGCATACTAAGATCAGCAATTTGCTCAAATATTAACACAATGATATATACCAACAAATCGGTAAAATTATAAGATGCCTAAGCTTATAAAGTACCATTCCCATACTAGTAGTAGTCACTTACTTTTATCCTCCTTTTAAGTGCTGCATTTCTGAAGTATTGTATCCCCTACTAAAGATCATCAGTCATCTAATTTATCATTAAAGGAAAAGAACAAAGAGAAAAAAATATTAGACGCAACTTTATTTAGCAGTGAGGACCGGCCTAGAAAGTTCAAAGTAGTGCAAGAATAAAAGAAACCGTGGCAACAGAACAGAGAAAATGGTATAAATTGAGACATATATATCAATGTCTTAGGATATCATCTAAAGAGAGTTCAATATATGTTCTAATTGGCAACTTTTGTGCAAAATTGAAAGAAATTTAATTACTAACCTCTCAACCACTCTTCAAGAAGACAAAAGGCAAATAAAAGTGTGATTATTGCATTTAGACACCCATTCAAATTCTACATTTCGAAATTGTCAGCCCAAATGCAACCAAAAAATGTGCTCAAAAAGTAAAAGCAACCAGTTAACAAAAATTGTTTTCCCTTGTCCATCACCCATGTTCAAGTATCACTTCGGGGAGAAAAATAGCATGCATAAATTACCAAAAGCACACATAGATTCAGCAGATGAAACAAAAGAAATGTGAATATTCTCAGTAAATCTGGCTTAGCGCACTTACAATATCCTTTCTAGGATAAAAAGCTAAACCCAAATAAGCCTTACCTCAAAGTGAAAACAGCACACATCCGAGGTATTGAAAGAAACTAAAGCAGTCATATTAATTAATGCCAGTAAACACCACGGGAATGCATTAAATGGGAAAAATATTACAGGAGAACAGTAAAAAGCAGAAGCAGAACTTGAGTGATAAAACTACCAACAAAACTGAATACTCAAATATTCACTTGATATTAAAAGCATAATCAAATAAAATTCAGAACTTTAATATAGAAAGAAACATAATAGTAGTTGGAAACACAGTGAGGCACAAAACTTATTATACTATTCATTATGTATTGAATTTCTATACCACCTTATCTATTCACATGCCAAGATGAGTACATCAACTCATGCACCAAACAGATAAGAACCAAACTCATAGAAACATAGCTCAATTCCCGGGTGCCAAAAGAGATAATGCTATACTCACATCTAAATCTACGGAAACCAGAGTCTATTACTAAGAAAACACACAATTAAGAAGGAACAAAGAAAAGAGTAATCCAACATACATAATTCGCGAACAACAGAAACTGCTCCTAAGACCTTGCAATCATGCTACAAGAACGAGCCAACAGCCTAGTCGTAAGACTGCCTCCTTGAACGCTAGCTTCAGCCTCCACGGGATCATTCTCATATGGCTTCCTGCAACCAGGACAACGCCCATCCTCCTCAAGAATCCTCTTGTGGCAGAAAAGACAGAGCCGGAAACCACATAAACAGGGCAAAAAACTTGAGTCCGTGAAATCCAAATCCTCGTAGCATATGGGACATGAGGATGGCACCGAAAACGCACTGCTACGCATCCATGACACCCCTCCTTGACCAAAACGCCGGTCAGTAGCTGGAAAACTTCGCTGCTTTGACAAATTAGGAAGAGTCTGCGGACGAAAAGTATCATCAGCCCTCCATGCCCTGCAGCTCCCTGTCGCCCTCTGCACCATTCTTGGACACTCAGGTTCAGAATTCTTCAAATCTGATCCTTCCCCATTCGAACCTAACTGGGGATTTGGCTCAAGCCCAGGGGTCGACCCTAAACAAAGGTTTTCCTTGATATTCTCGTTTGGATCCAATTCTTGCTTGTCATCATCAGCAGCCAATGCATCAGCAACCGCCTCCCAATCATCCAAGCATCCATCACCGCCTTCCTCTTCCGTGATGCTACCGGAACAGCATCCGCCACTACTTGTGCTGCTGCTGCTACTATTGGTGAAGCTTGTTCCGGAATCCATTCCTCCTAGCAGGCTGCTGCTCGTGTGGCTATTAGGAGGAAAAGACTCAGAATCGCTCTCGTGTTGGACAGATACATTTTCTCCCTCTCCGTTAGCCTCAGCAGTTCCCCTCATCTCAAAGTTCTCCAAGGAACGGTCCCTTTCACCCCGCTGAGTTTGCTTCGAGTCGCCATCGTTGGTTCCCTCCTTGCAACAAACCTTGTTCTTCACCGCACCTACTCAAAATCAAAATTGGAAAAAAAAATTAATGATAATAACCATCAAAAACCCTAATTCGAAAAGGGCAAAAACACAATTCAATAACACACTTTGAGAAAGCCATTGCTCGCGGCGGGCATCGAGTTTGCACTGCTTCAATTTTGCAGACCTCTGAAAATCCACAACGAAAAAAGAACATCAATAAAAAAATTAAAAATCGAAAATGAAAATGAAAACAGTACAATGAAGTCCCTACTCTCTTCTTTCTGGAGATATCTTTGCAGTTAGAGGCTGAAGGAGAAGAAGTGTGGCTGATCGAATCAGATTCCATAGCTCCAATGAAGAAAACAGAGAGATTTTCTTAAAACAATTGGGAGATTAAGAAACCCTAATTTTTATATTTTTTTCAATTTTGTTGGAGAGAGATAAAAGAAAATGAAAATAAATAAATAAGGATAACGGAAACTCCTTAGCTTCGCTCACCCTTCCGATTCAACTGAACCTGCGAAAAAGGCCCAAGCCTCTCATTTATATACAATAATTAAAAGTAAAATACCCTATTTTTATTTATGAAGAGGATTTTCCAATGATTAGATATTGCACATCCATTGGCTGAAAATAAAATAAAATAAAATATTTTTTGAAATTCTAATATAAGATATAAGGTAATTTTTATTTCTTTTGGAATTTCTTTGAAATAGGAAATTATTTCATATGTCACGAAGTAAATTATAGAAATATCTTTAGTTGCATTCTTTTGCTGATTTTGACTTCTGGATGATGATATTTAAAAGAGGTTTCAAGAATTAATTACAATAATTATATGTAAAAAAAAGGAAGTATTAATTAACATAATTAATGCTATGTACAAAAGTAAATCATAAAAGATTAACCACTTAATAATTTTATAAAATTATTATTTAAATTATTGATGAAATATTATTTAAAAGATATAAACAATTTACAAATATACTTTAATTTTTTTAAATGTAATATATTTGTAATATTCTCAATATAAATAATCTTATAATTATGAAGAAGAAAATTTGAAATATAAAACTGTTATAATATGTATATATATCATTAATGTTTATAAGTACAAAAGGCCCTTAAATATATATTATGACATATTTTGTCCTACAACTTTATAAAAAAAAAGTCATTTTAATCCTTTATTTTAGTTTTCATCTTTTTTGACATCTAAATTTATGTTTTTTATTAAAATAACCCAAAATAAGCGAAAAAGTTAATAACTATTAACTTTGCCGTGTCGTGACATCTACGTAGTAATTTATGTATACACATTAGTAGTTTATTATTTTTTTAAAAATTAAAAAATACAAAATTTTATTAAAATCATTTTATTTTTTTTAAACATCCAAATTTGTTAAAAAATTTCAAAAATTATTAAAATTTTATTTACATTATTTAAAAATCAAATATTTATTTTAAAATTTCAAAAAATATGAAATATTATAAATTTCTTCCATAATTTATTTTCTTCTTTTCTGTTAATTATTTTCTTAACATTATACAAACTAATTAGTTCTTTTTCATCGATTATTGCAACTAAAATCTTAAATCCCAATAAAATATTACAAATGAATCAACAAATAAATGAATAATAACTTGTAATAGGCCCAATTTGCCCGGGCCCAAAAGCACAAACACAGATAAACCAAATAAAATAAAAAACCAATAAGCAGTCCATTTCACATGTCCATTTACGGACTTTAGGCCCAATACAAACTAACTCAATGTATAGCCTAACACCAGCCAAATTCTACCCTGACCCAATACAACAGACCCAAACCCTAGCCCAACTCGAAGTGGCCCATTTGCTTGAAACATCCAGAAACCCTAGGGTTTCTGGAACAATTTGCGCCGCAGGCAAGTCAGGTTCCTCTCGCGTGTGTACCACCACGCCTCCCAGCCGCGCCACGACATCGTACGACCATTCCTGCAACAAACGAGAGATGAACAGCACAACAAAGTCAGACCCCGCATGTTCTGTGCCTCCGCGCCAAGTCCACACACGCCTTCTCCAAGCTGGCCACGTCCCTGACACTATACGGCCGTACCTGCAACAAACGCAAACGAAAAACGCAGCGAAGAAAAGGAAAATTGTATTCTTTTTTATTTATTTTTGTTTTAGATTTTCGGCCTATAAAAAAGAGCAAAAAAGGCCGTTGTAATACACAAAAAAAAACCACACAGGCATTCAAAAAAATACAAAAGATATCAAAAAGGTGATTTCCGATTTTCTTTTCTTCTTTCCATTCGTATTCCGTTTCTTATTTTCGTTTAGGCATCTACTGTTTTTCATTAAAGATAGAAATAGCAGTAAGAAGGGGAGAAAGGTACCTTGTGACGAGATTCGGGCCTCCTCCGTTGCCATCGGGGAACAGGTCTGGATCGGAGATCACTTGAGCCCCCTCAGTGCGCAGAACGGCGCAAAGAACATTAGTTCTCTTTCGGTTCTCTAGAATGAAAATGTTTAGGGTTTTTAGTTTTTTAAACACGGGACTAAAACGTTGTCGTTTGCTGCTAACATAATAGCTTCAAAACGGCGTCATTTGACGACCAGATCCAGGCGGTGACCCGACCCGGGGTAGGATTCGCGCATGCTAGATTAATTGGTCTATTTGCTAAATAGGACCCTGTGTGTTTACTATGATTACGATTTGATTTCTTTAATTGTTTGTAATTTGTACGGTGCATCTAACTTGTTTTCATTCAGGTCCAACTTGAAACGGTACCGTTTTATGTGGCTTTCTAATTATTTTAATGTTTGCGTTTAATTGCTAGTTTAGTCCTTCAATGTTGAAACCGATTTCGATTTAATACAAATTCAGTTTTCTTTTTTAAAATTCCAAAATATTTTTAATTAATTAAATCCTACTTTCGTATGTTGTAATATTTAATATTATTTGTGATATTTATTTTTAATAGTGTTTAAATTTATTATTATAGTTCAAAATGTAATAAATTATTACTTTTTTTGTTTATTTTTTATTCATTATACACCAATATTTTGAGTCAATTGCATTTTAATTTTGTTCTAATTTATCATCATTCAAATTTTATTTAAGTCTCGATTTGAAATTTGTTGATTATTGTTCTCAATTTCAAAAAAAAAAGTTTTGCATATTTAATTTTGATTTCAAAAGTTAAAAAAAAAATCAAGTTTTATACCAAATCATTATTTTTAAAAGTATTGTAATATTGGCTTAACATTTTTCAAAATTATTATTGATATGATTTCTAAAATATAATACTTTACCCTCTTAAATTATTATTAATATGTTCTAAATTCATTGGCATCATTTTTAGATTTTCATGATATGGAATTATTTTAATAGATATGTGTATAAAATGAATTGTAACTTGTAATTTCTAAAATTTTATTCTACGCTTTAAAATTGTTATTCATTTCGATTATGTTGATTGGTTTACTTGTGATTAAATAATTTGTGTATTAATTATTCTCATTTTGTTATTTGTAAGATTGTTTACTAGTTTATTTGATTATTAACGTCGATGTATTATATATGTGGTTGCTCCAAATTGTAAAATTAACTTGCTATTCATCATTCGCTTCGTATATTGTTATTCAATTATATTGTTTATAAGAATTGCATTCCATTAAAACATTATAATCGTTCTATTTCAAAACTCCAAAAAAGGGCTTGGTGTTTAATAATTCTCGAGAGAATTGTGCCCTAACTTACTGGGCTTCAATTCTATTCGATAGATTTATATTATCAAGTTTCCATTTTATTAAAACCATACCGTTATTAAAATAAAGCTCTTACTATTACAAAATGTTGGATCCTAACTTACTGGATGTGGTATTTTGTTATCTCGATTTTAAAAAATAAAAGGCAATATTTGAGGTTTAAGAATTTCAAGAAATTGAACCCTAACTCACTGGATTCTAATTTCTCGATTGACTTAAATAATCAAATAACCTTCTTTAAACTCTTTTTTTTAAAAAGGGAACGTACTTAATTTTGATGATTGAATTGTTGCACTTTAACTTACTGAGTGTGGCAATTTATTTATTCAAAATAAGTACGTCTTGTTATTCATTTTGGTTTATCCAAATTTAAAATTTAAAAGGATTGTATTTTTTTTAAATATTTTCAAAAACTTCCACCCTAAGACATAAAACAATCAATTTGGTACCAATTTTGGGCGTTACGAGGGTGCTAACCCTTCCTCGTGCGTAACCGACTCCCGAACTTGTTTTCTCAAAATTCACAAACCTAAAATTATTTTTAAAGTAATCCGATCTCATCTCAACAAAAGATCGGTGACGACTCCCATTTTATTTTTAAAATCAATCCCCGATTTTCAAAAAAAAAAGTGGTTTCGACAAAACTAATAGAAACTAGTTTTTTTTTAGATAAATTTGTTATAAATTAATGAAGAACGGCAAATATAATAATTTTCAACACCAAATACAATAATATCTGAAAATGAACTTGAAAAGGCCATGGCTAGTTCTTCAAATCTTCATCTTGAACTTCGTGACCTTCCACAATGGCATAGTTTCACAGCACGAAAGCAAGCCCTAACAATATAAATCAAGAAGTCGGATTTATTAAGGCAATGGAAGACAAACTCAAAGCAAAAGATAAGGGGAAAGGAATGAAGAATGACAATCAAGAAGCAGAGGGTTATGGCTGAAACATCAAGAACAAAATGAAGAGTTATACACTAAATAAAATAAAAAAAAGTAAAGGTGAGAACACAACCTGTTTGGATTTGACCGGTCCAAGGGGTTTGAGATGTCCATTTTGACGATCCCAACGGTGAAAAGCTTCGTTGGATGGTGAAGAACTTCATACTGGAAAACGAGACTGATATCAGGACAGACGACGGTGGATCAAGTTTCTGTTTATTCCATTTTTTTTTGGATTTTTCGAAGGTTTTGGTTTGGGTTTGAGGAAATCTAAACCGAGAAACATGAGTGAAGGGACAAGGAGCGTCACTTTAGGGGCTTTCGATCAGTGGGGGTCAAATGGCGTTGCGATGGTTTGGAGGGGCGAGACGAGAAGAAGGAAAAAGATAAAGAAAAAAGGGAAAAAAAAATATTTAATTATAACATATTAAAAAAAAGTATTTTTTTATACTTTTATTTTATTTAATATTTAGATGAAAATAAATCCTAGAAAAATGAAATAATTAAAAATATAATTTTTAACATTTAAAATTTTTTAAAAATATATACAATAAATTTCTAAATCTGTCTGTTTTGGGCTAATTTGACAATAAGTATAAGTTTAAAGGTTAGAAGAGACGAATAATTAAATAAATGGCTAAAATGATTTTTTATTGTAAAGTTAAAAGATGAAATATCTCATTAAGTAAAAAATCAATTGAACTCCTACACTAAGGGTGCGTTTGGTTCGCTGTATTGGATTAGAGGTGTATTGGATTAGAGGTGTAATAGCAAATCAACTGTTTGGTTGAATGTAATGGAATAGAGGCGTAATAGTAATCATGTGTTTGGTTGAATGGAATAGAGGTGTAATAGCATAATGGAAAAAAACTAAAATGACTAGAATACCCTTAGCATAAATTTGTTTTGGTAAATGATTATTGTTATTGTTATTTAATTTTTAATAAGATTATTATTATCAGTAATAAATATTTTAATCATATTTAAACATAATTATTATTAAATATATTTTAATTAAAATATATAATTTAATAAAATTTTTATAATTAGCAGAAATTTGTTTTGGTAAATTATTATTGTTATTGTTATTTAAATTTTAATAAGATTATTAATATCAATAATAAATAATTTAATCATATTTAAACATAATTATTATTAAATATATTATAATTAAAATATATAATTTAATAAAATTCTTAATAATTAATATTCTTTTATGAATTTACTCAAATCATAATATATGATACTGTAAAATATAAATTAACATAATTATTATTAAATATATTATAATTAAAATATATAATTTAATAAAATTCTTAATAATTAATATTCTTATATGAATTTACTCAAATCATAATATATGATACTGTAAAATATAAATTAACATAATTATTATTAAATATATTATAATTAAAATATATAATTTAATAAAATTATTAATAATTAATATTCTTATATGAATTTACTCAAATCATAATATATGATACTATAAATAAAAATTTGAAATAATTAATATTAAATATATTTTAATTAAAATATATGATTTAAAATAATTTAAAATAATTATAACTAATAAATTATATTTTATGAATTTGTATAATTTAAAATAATAATTATTACATATAATTTAATAATTAATATTAAATTTCATAAAATTCTTGATAATAAATTTTCTTATATGAATTTATACAATTTAAAATAAATAATATTAAATATAATTTAATAGTCATATATAATTTCATAAAATTCTTAATAATAAAATGTTCTTATATGAACTTACTAAAATCAATATATAACTTGAGAATTATATTCTGCATAAACATAATTAACTTATATTAAGAAAAAGTTAGATGAAAATGAAATTGTACATCATAATCCATATGTTATATAGTTTTATAACATCAAAAAGTTTGAACATTGATATTTAATGGTGAGAAAGAAATCTTCTGACCCATTCCAATCGGGCAACAGAAGGTAAACTAAAGAAAACGATCATTTGAGTTGGATGATCGGGAATTTTACTTAAAGCATCATACCGCTGATCGTCGGTTAAACCTTCAATTGACCATAAGGCTGAATATAAATTTGAAGCTTTCTCTTCCATCTTTTGATGTTCTTCTGACTTCTGCTGAACTACCACCTCGGAGGCAATACTCCTACTGATTTGATCACCAACGGCCTGGATTTTTTCCCCCAACAAAGTGGCAGCCTCATCAAATGAAGAATACACATTATCACGAGCATCAGATTTCTTCTTTCTCTTGTTTGAAGATGAGGAACCCCCTTGGTCTCTATCTCCTCGCGGATCTGTACCAGAAACATCCATGTCGTCTAAAGAGACATTAGCTTCGCAGTCATAGAATGTGTTTCTCTCTTCATTCATATCTGTAGTATGTTCATCCTCAGCATGTATTTCTTCAAGAACATCAGCAGCTGTTTGAGCGTCTTTCCCAATCGCCCGATCTTTTGCGTATATGGCAATAAGCTGGTTGTAGTAAGGGAAAGAACGATGTCTGAACTGAGAGGCTTCTTTGTGACTCTAAAAAAAACGAGGAAATCATATTAGTTATAAGTTTTGTAAAAAAACAAATAAATACTTGAAATACATTTTACCTTAACATAGGATTCCCAAACTGCATCTTCAGCAACAACGAGCTGCCTATGCTCGTCCCAACCAAAACCGCTGTTGTTTTGACCATTAAACATGTCGTAGACGACTGACCATTCCCTTTTTAGGCACCTAATCCGAGATTCAATATTTGGTCTCGCCTTCAACATTGCTCTTGGTAAAGCATTTTCTAGCATTTTCTCTAGCTCGTTCAAATAACCGGCTTTGAACCCGGTATCAGCATTAAATGTTCCTACATTGTGCAAATCCACCATGCAAGAAACCAAGGCTGCATCCTCTTCTGGAACCCATTTTCTTTTGCTTCCTCAAGAAGCTTGAGAAGAAGCACCCGTTGGTGGAACACCTGACATATTGTTCTTAAGAAAAAAAACAAATTAACATTATTTACTATTTTGAATATCATGAATCAAAAAGTGAACAGTTTATAATATTATATCGGTTGTTCAATACTAAATTTAAATTTATAACACATGCTGAATGAAAAGATAATTAAATTATAATTCAACAAAGTTTAGTACAATACAGAATTTTAATCAAAGACCACCAAAGTTTCATAAACTAGATACATAAAATAACATCAACAAATCAATTCAAACTCAATTTATCCCTAAACCTAACTAATTTCTAGATGCTTGCCATTCATCGAACATTCGGTTGGCTAGTTCCATCCTCCAAGTTGCCCAAGCATCCGATGGATGAATATTTGTGATATTCGGTTCATCGTCATCCACCACATTAGTAGGTAATCCTTCTCCCACCTCCGCTTCAATGGGATCAATACTCATATGGGTTCGAATAAAATTATGGAGCAAACAACATGCAATAATAATTCTATTCTGCACCATTACAGGATAAAACGATGGACTCCTAAGTATTCCCCATCTAAGTTTTAATAAGCCAAAGCATCTTTCAATGACATTACGTGCTGAGGCATGTTTCATATTAAAAAACTCTTGCGGAGAACTTGGTTGATAACCCTGACCCCACTCGTTTAGATGATATCGCTGTCCTCTAAATGGTGCAAGAAATCCCTCACAATTTGTGTATCCAGCATCAACTAGATAATAACAACCTATAAAATAATTTTTTTTAAAAATGATTAATTCAGCAAACAAAGTTTGATCTTAATGAATAATTCAAATTCCTCTAACTATACACTGTACCATGAAGAACTTTTAGTCCATGTCTTCTACTAATGGCATTTCGAAGCACCCGTCCATCGGCAACTGAACCTTCCCAACCAGGAAGAACATAAACAAATTGCATCTCAGGTGTACAAACACCTAGCATATTTGTTGCTATGTCACCTTTTCGGGTTTGATATCTAGGTTTATCAACTGTTGGCACCCTAATCTTGATGTGGGTTCCATCAAGAGCACCTAAGCAATTCTATATCACATGATATAAAACCTTGAGTTAGAATACTAATTTAATTCTAAGTCAACTAAATGTTGTACAATGTATATATAAAACTCAGTCTATTACCTTAAACCATTTTCACCTTGTGTCAGAAGAATCGGCTGTAATTGGCTCCAGCTTTTTAAATAAGACATCTTGTAAGCGTATAACAGCATTTAAAACACTATGAAATGCTCTTCTTACAGTTTCCCCGGACCTTCTAAAGTGATGCTTGATAACTCAATTTTTAAGGTGATGGGAGATGATATGTAAAAACATTGCTACTTGCTCATCAACAAGCATGAACTTCGACGACTTCAATCCCCCTATCGATTCTAACATCTCACATAGTTTTAAAAAGGCAGTTCTATTCATCCTAACTTGTTCAATACAAGTCTCGTCACTAGCATATACAAGCCTCTTCACATAATCCCGTTGTGCATAAAAATCTACGGTATAGGACCTAATCCTTGGTCTATAAGTATGTAGGCTAAGGCTGGCACCCATTCTAAATAAGAACCAAATCGCGATTCTACAGATTTCCAACCAAATTGTCAATGCAGCACCGATTCTTTTACGCCTCACACTTTGTGCAATTAAGGGCAGACGAGCCATTACTGCACCATATTAAAATTAGAACTCAGTATCAATCCCCTCACACTTTAGAGATGCAAATTTATTAAAATAAATATCGTATAAGATATCTTTTTCAATTAATAAAATAGATAATTCATTCAATTTTTGTTGAGATATTGTTAATCTTCAGTAAGATTTTATCAATTTTAAATTTTAGAGCATTTTCTCCGTTGAAGCAACAAAAACATGAGTAATTAACATTATACGCATTTGAAAAAGGAATAAACTCTTTATGAATAATTATGTCAATTGAGTGTCATTTTATAATTTGATAATTTATTTGAAAATAATATTATAATCAATTTGAATTAAATAAGGAATTTGAATATTATTAATTTAATAACAATTATATAAGCATCGAAATTGGAACTTGATTGATTGTTTATATAAGTACCGAATTATATTTTAATTAAAATATGCAGATTTAATCTTAAATTTGGATATTATATAAGCATCGAAATTGGAACTTGATTGATTGTTTATATAAGTACCGAATTATATTTTAATTAAAATATGCCAAATATATATTATTATCATTACCAAATTTCTACTTGGGACTTGGGTGATTACTTTTCTTTACAATTAACTCTCTTCAACTTTTCAATCTTTTATTTTATTTTATTTTATTAACATTGTAGCCTTAAAACAATTACCTATTTTATAATCGATTTAATCAACACGTAGTTGAGGTTCGGGATTCGAGTTTTGATTTATTTTAACACATGGGTTCTTCTTAAGGGTAAGCAGGAAAATTCGAAAAACCAAAAATTAACTTGAACTAATGTGTTTGGACGGTTTATGAAATGCTAGTTTTAAAATGTGAAACCCAAATCATTTCTATTTTTATTTATTATATAATTAATTTTAATATTTTATGATATAAAAATAAAATTATTATATTTACAGTAGTGAAAATAATTTAAAAGTTTTTGAAAGATTATTATTTTCTAGAAACATTTATGAAAATGTTTTGAAATTTTGTCAAATAATATTCAAAAAGCCATAAATAAAGCTCTTTTTGTTAAAATAAATCTAAAAGCTCAAAACAAAAATATTATAAGTAATATAATAGACAGTTGAAAAAATTCAAAAGACTCAATTAAATCAAACCAATAGAACCCTAATTTTCCCCAAATTTATTATAAGTAATCAGTAATCGAGTTATTTTGCATTGAAGTTGATTTAAAAAAACTATGAAAATTTTAAAAAATAAAAACTTTTTAAAGAAACATAATACAATCTTAATTACAATACAAAATAATACACGTTAGAAGCATTAGCCTTTGAAATTTTCAAAAATACAGAATACATTCAAAATTATTAATAAATGGTCGGGTATTGCGTTCCTAATGGAAAGACTCAAATTTAAACTTTAGAGACTGACATTATTAAAAGAGCAAACCACAAACTCTAAACATAAAAATATATATATATAAAATACATTTAAAACTTAAACCGAAATAAATATTAACTAAAAATTCGCACATAAATGACATAGGATGAGACTCTAACATAAAATTTTAAAGATTTTTAAAACTTCAACCATACAAGATACTGTTTAATTTAAAGAATTTAAAAATAACAATTGAAAGAAAAAGATTACATGTTTTTCCCATCCCGTCAAATCAAATTAACTTTTTTTCTATAATTTTATAGTAGTAGCATAATTTATTGAATCCACTCATGAACAAGCATGATAAAAGAATGCGAAAAATTCAGCAAAATCATGCAAATAACATCATTACGCAACTACCTTTAGATTCAAGTAGATTGGACATTCATGATGACTTGGATAATAAAATAACTATAATGAGAAAGGGCAATGCTCAGAAAGCCTTCAAAGTCGATATATATATGAGATGGAGAGTAGGTTAAAGAGTTACATGCAAATAAGACATTACCAGAATTATATTCTATCCAATAATTGAAGCGGAGTGGGTTGAAGGATGTTTTATTAGATGGGGCTATCAAAGTAGGCTTTCTTATTTCTTCTAAGGGAGCTTATAATGTTAGAACCATGGAAGAATGATTGAAATGACAATAGGTAATTATTTTGGTAACTTGGAGTGCTGCTGGTTTTATGTTCTGGTAATGTAATTTTTTATGGTAGAGTTAACAATCTTGCCAGTATCATATTAGAGAGAATTAAGTTAAAAGGCTCATAGTTCTTCAATACTAATCTCAATAACAGTAAAAAAAAAATCAAATAATTTAATTGCAAAAAAACTTACAGTGACTCAGTGAATACAAGAGGCTTAGTTATGGGTGGAGCAAGCAAGCCAAGGGACTAAGGGAGTAGTGCTAGTGGCCGGAGGCGAAGCAAGCAAGGGAGGTTGGGACTGAGAGGTGAAAATAAAAATACAATTTCAATAATAAAAAAAGAAGAAGAAAAAGTAAAGCAATACGTTTGAAGAAGTAAAACAACATGCCCATAACATAACGAATAAGAAACACATAAATAACATAACCCAACAAAGAAGAAAAAGCTAAATAGGAATATTTCATGATGTGTAATAGGAGATGACTAGCACTTCGAATTTAAAGGAATTTATGTTATTTGGTTTCATAGTTTAGGGATTCATCGGCTGACAGTTGGTCTAGATCATTGGTCCAGATACAACTTCACGAATGAGTTTCTATTTGGTTTCAATGATTTTTAACTTGTCTTCATTGTCTTGCTCTGCTTAGCTTTGTTACGGAAAAAAGGTTGCATTTAACTAGAAACTCATGGTGTCAGGGTTTATTCCAAGAAATCCACTAATTACTTCTTCAACTATGTTTAGAAAAAATTATAAATAAGGACATACATTCTTAGTAAAAATACAATTTACTTATCCAGTTCAGCTAGCAATATACACATGACTAGAAAGTAAGAGGGCAAAGAAATTAAGTAAATTAACCTCAAAAAATGTACTCTTACAGGAATTGTAGCTTTTGAAGCTTGCCCAGAGTAAATGGAATGTGTCCGGTTAAAGTATTCAAGTAAAGATCCAAGCTCACTAAGTTGGTCAAATTTCCAAGATCCTCTGGGATTATACCAGATATGTTATTACTATAAAGCTCCCTGTCATAAAAAAAATGGTAATCTTCAGCAAAAGAAGTTCAATAGAAGCACATAAACCATGCATGTATCTATGAAAATGCAACCAAATCCAATGGAAAGATGACAACAGATGCAAACCATTGTGTAATGACAAAAGCATAGAACATCATTGTTTACAACTATTTCTACTAGTATACCTGAATAACTCAGACATTCTGGTCAGTTTTGGTTACTAGGATGACAAAAGCATGCTGGTGTTTTGTTTTTCCTTTATGTATGTCTCAATATTCTAACAATGAGAGATAGCATGTAAGAAATGAGTTATCTATTTTGGGGTCAACCAAAAATAGACTAGGCCTACACTATCGACTTACAAATTCTGCAAAGCCGGAAGCTGTCCAAGCTGTGGAACCAAATGACCAGACAGATTTGCATTCCCGAGGTCCCTAAATTGAGAAGGAAGAAAGCGTTTACTAAATGCTTATCAGGAATGACTTTCTATTTGGTTTCAATGATTTTTAACTTGTCTTCATTGTCTTGCTCTGCTTAGTTTTGTTACGGAAAAAAGGTTGCATTTAACTAGAAACTCATGGTGTCATGGTTTATTCCAAGAAATCCACTAATTACTTCTTCAACTATGTTTGTAGGTACCACTGAAAACACATGAAAAGAAGTCTATTTTAAAGTTTTTCTCAACAATGAAAGTTAAAAAGGAACAAGAATCAAACATGGAACAAAGTGTGTGCGATGAATATGTCAAAAAAAATTTGCTGAATAACTTAAAAGAGGAACCTAAAAGCACAGATGATAGACTTGCATCCTTAACAGATAAAACCGTTCACCTCTTTTAGTAAGCAATTCACCATTCACTTTAGCATACTTTAAATGACAACAAAATCAGTCGCTCGCAAAATAAAACCAATCAAATGCATTGCAAATAACTTCAATTAACACCAAATGCTTTCTTTTACACAACAAATCAATAAGAACAACAGAAGAACACATGCAACCCCAAATCCCCCTTAAAAACGCTTATTTTCCTTTGATTAATTAATGCTTTTAACAATTTAAACCCAAAATGAAACAACTTCCAATTCCCTGTTAGAACGAACCAACAAAGCATATATACTTAATCATGAAGTAAAGAAAAAAAAAAGAAATCACCCACTAATAAAAAACATAAAGGTCTTTTTTTTAAAATGGTGCAATATAAAACCAAAAGAGCTAAAAACCTCAGTAAATGAATGATATTAAGTTATTAACATACAAGGAAAATGATCATAGTTTATATGAAGAAAAAATACCTAAAACTAGGTTAAAACTTCTGGGTCTGTTACAGAAAACAAAGAAAGAAAGGAGAAGCCTTTGTAAATTTTTACTTAGAGAGAGAAAAACAGAAGCAGCTCTCTTCTTGCCTTTCTCTATGGCATGCTCGAGAAGAATTTGGGGCTACTGGCCGAAGGCGAAGCAAGCAATGAAGGAGATAAATGAGAGACAAACCCAGGAAACAGAGGGCAAATTAGGGCGTGAAAACTAAAACGGATGTAAACTGAGGAGAAGGCAGGGATTAGAAAACAGAGAATTTCGGGGATTAGGGGCGTAATGTATTAGGGGTGTATTAGGCAATACATTGAACCAAACACCTGCTTAAGAGGGGCTTAAGTGGGGCCCACAGATTAGGGGTGTATTGGCTAATCCAATACACCAAACCAAACATAGTGTAAATTCACATCCAATTGAGTCCCTATCTTTAATGGTTTCTATTTTTGACTACGTTGATCGTTGAAATCTAACAAACAAGTTAAATGGTGACACATAGTAATTTCTAACTTAATCTTATATTTTTCTCATAAAAATATAAAAATAAATATATTAAATTTCATATAAACTTATAAAACTCATAAATTTTATGAAAAAAAAATCCAAGAACTTCTAATACATTATAAATTAATAAAACATTCAAAATCTTATAAAAGATTTAAAAATTCATAAAACTTACAAATAATGTAAAAATTATAAAATATATAAAAATAAAAAAAATTGTAAAAAAATAAAATTTATAAAAATATCATTTAAACCCTGAAAATCATAATAAACACACGACATCAGACCAACTGTTAGATAATAAAAATAGTCATCAGATCGTTAGTTAATAATTATGGGACCCCTTTTTTTGTTGATAAATTATTATTATTTTTAAAATGTTTATCTCTAGTTGATAAATTATCTCCAATTTGGACTTTGAAAATTGTTTGCTAACTCGTTTGATAATACTTACAAAGCAACCATCAAATGAAACAAATAAGATAAAACAACCCTAGGTCTAAATAAAAAAGAAAGAAAGAAAGAAACCTAGATACCCCAGCCGCACCCAAGAGTTTCGCCGTCTACAAACAAGATTATCGGTAACCGAAAGCTCCGCTACTCCATCTTTGTCTACATTCGTTGCAAAATCTGTGATTACTCCCTTCTCCAAGTATCCCAACCAAGGGCCCCTACTAGCCCATTGACTTCACCACTGATTCATTATATTAAAACATTACATACCATGATTTGATTATGAGTTTTGTTATTTTTTTCAAAAAAAATTCAAGTGTTATTAATAAACTTTTATAATAAGTAATACTCTTTTTTTTCAAAATTTCAAAATTATATAATTATGTAACTACAATTTATATTATTAAACATAACATAAATAATTACTATGTAGTTAAAGAACACGTCTAAAGATGAAAATATAACTACGTGAGTAGTAAGTACACCTTTTTGTAATTATAAGGAATTTTAATTACTTGTGTGTGTTTGACCTGTAAAATGTAATTATATCGAAATTCTCTACGTTATGTTTGGTAATATAAATTGTAAGTGTGCAACTATATACTTTTAAATTCTAAAAAAATATTAATTATGTCGATTGAGTCTTAACTTGACTGACATGAGTATAGTTGTCAATATAGGAGGACGTGAATTTAAATATGTTAAAACACATTATCCTCTTATTTATGAGTTGAAAAAAAGTTATGAGTAATTATAGACACGTGTCTAAATAAGAGATATTATCAAAATCTATAATGAGATTTTTCAAAAAAGAATATTGATTATTATAAAAAAACATAAATAATATGAAAAAATTTTCTAAACAAAAAACAAAACTTAAACTGAAATATTTGTTATCATCAATAACTTTTAACTGAGTATAAATAAATAATAATAAATATTATATAATTTAGTTAAACTTAATATAAATACTATCTAATTTAATTAATTATCTCTCATAAATAAAAATTTCAAATTATTCAAATGAGATTAATAAAATAACATATAATTATATTTAAAATATATATATCCTAAAATAAAATTGTATAAAAATAATTTTTTAAACTTAAATCATATATAATCATTTAAAAAAATGTAGAATAATCATATTTGGATGAAAATATTTGTAATTACCTCATTTTTTCCTTTAAAAATTGAAGAATGTAATTAAAATATTCCAATTATATTAAATTCCATGAGATCCACTTATTATATTAGTTACCCAAACATGTCACAAAAGTATTATAAATAATTATACTCTAGTCCTCAGAAAAAAATCAATTGAATAAGTGATTCATTCCAAGCACCAGATAAGATAATCGATTTCTAATTCAACCACACCAAACCTACAAGTATTTTTGATCCATGATAATATTACGAAATCATAGTAAATGGAAAGCTGGAGAAGGGTACTCGTAAAAATTAAATTTTCTTTAATCTGATGCAAAAGACGCACTCATAAAAGCTTACAATTAGGAGATATTCTTTTAAATGTTCACTGTTGCCCGCAACTTATAAAGATTTGAAAAGAAAAAAAGAATACAAAGTATTTCAGTATACATACTTGTAAGCAAATTCCTCACCGTAAAAAAAAAGAAATCACTAATTAATCAAGAAGTGAGGATCTTGGAGGCTTACTTTTATCAATGGAAGTTCCTGATTTCGAATACACGTGCAGTGCTGTCCATGGAAACAGAAACGAGAAATTCCAGATTGGAAGATACAGAGAGAGACTGGATAGCATGTTCATGCCCTTTGAAGGTTATGACACATTCCCCAGATAGACAATTCCATATGCATATTCTCCCATCACAACACCCTGTAGCCAAGAATTTAGATGCTCCAAGCCAAGCTAAGCATGTCACTCCTTCCTGCAAAGGGTGAAGGCTCTTTTTGTTTGTCCGTATCATAACACAATAAACTTTATCAAAAAATATTAAGACAGATTTAAATGATTCCACTAACCTCGTGGTTACATATGAAACGTGGTGATGAGTTTTGTAGATCCCAAATTGTAAGGTTTCGATCCATGCCACCAGAAACAGCCCAAGGGAACCTGTCATGCACAATTTTAACACAAGCTCAACTCAAACATACAAAACCATGAAATGTACTGTACTTTGGTAATATGATCATAGGTATCCCCAACCTTAGGGTGCACTCCTACGAGCAATTTGAGAAAAGCTCTTTATCTCACCAATGAGCTTTGTCAGGTTTACTTATATAATCTTATGGTGAATATTTTTTACGTTTGAAACCAAAACACTTGCTTTTCTATCTGTTTCCGAAATAGGTTTAGGGCATTCATCAAATGACTTGATAATCTAGTAGTCATAAAATCACGAATTCACCAAAAATCCAGAAGAGAAAAAATATTTGATGAAAAAAGGCAACCAAATTCTAACTGGTAAAAACAACAAAGTATTGGGTTAGTTGTATGAGGGAGCATCATATACATACTTTGGTGCAAATGAAACGCATTCAATCGACTCTGGATCGCCTTCAGTTGAACTTGTCTGAGAAGCCCATGAACTAGCAACCTGCATAGATGGCAATATTTGCAAGCATATTGAAAGAAATAAAGAGAAACACCAACATTATGTTTAGTTAATGGAATAGAGGAGGAACAGAATAGCTTTTCAATGGCAATGGAATAAAAGGAGAATCTGTATTATGCAGTGTTTTTCATTGAATAGAATAGATAACAAATAGGAATATGTTGTTTGTTTGGTTAAAATGATGTTAGGGAATAGGCAGATAAGGAATAAGCATACCATCACATTGTACTCGCACTCCCTAAAAAGGAGGGAGAATATAAAGGGGGCAAATATATTTTTGCAGTTGTGAACCAAAGCATAAATGGAACAAAAAAGAAAGTTACTATCTTATTTTTAATTAAACTAACTTGTTTGGAAACCCAACTCTTAGCCTAGTGGCACTGGGTGTTCAGCTCATAACCCACTTCATGGGTTTGAATCACAGGGGCAGCCCTGTTTGTGGTGTGTGAGATGGCAATGATTTGCTTCTGACGGGTATGAGAGTCAATTGTAAATGTACCCAAAAAACACCTATTTGAAAAGTAAAAACGAAAAACTAGGGACTAATTAAAATGTTAAAAAGTTCAAATTCAATGCCAAAAGTAGTAGCATAATTTAATTCCTTAGGCTCCCTTAATCAACAGTAAAGTTTTAGTATTTATATTCTGCTAGTAGAAATTAGAAAAATATTAAATCATATAACATCACTAAATTATATTTTTGGTTGGAGCACAGAGAGAGAGAGTAGTAAAAAATATAAGAAAGTTAAGATGAAATTATGTCGAAAAATAAGAAGGTTAAAGAAATTTTTTAAAGAAAAAATGAACTTTAATTAGGTACTAGGCTATCCATTTTTTTTAAGTTGCATCAGAAGCCATACCTTCCCAGTTGTGATTTTCACAACGTGAACAGAGCCATCCTTTGAACCAGTAACAGCAAAAGTTGAATCAGAACTTATAGACAAGCATGTCAATCCTTCAGTATGATATGGATAACCTACGGAGAAAAAAGAATTTAGTACCAACAATTTAAAAGAGAACTATAAAAATGAGGGCAAATAAAATACTCTTTTACAAATTAAATAAAACTAGCCCAACAGACAAGGAATGCTTATTAACCTCCTCTAACCATATTTTAGAACATATGAATCCAAAACATTCCAGCACTAATGTGTTTGCAAACCTGATAAAAAAACTTTTAATAGAATGAGTCTGTCATGGTAAAACCATGAAAATAAAGAAAATGTTTCATTGCATGTCGTAAAGGGCAGTACAATTTGAGCAAATGGTTACCACTGGCAACAGCCATATTCATCCAAAAAATAGTAAAACTTCAAATCACCACTTTCTGCAAAATAAGTCCACATGACAGCTAGCAGTTTTGGATTCCACAATGGCTCACATATCATAATGCAAAATTTTAGGCTAAACCATGAACTTTGAGAGCTAAAGATTCTAATGCTTCTGCATCTCTCTTTAGCTACTTGATTTCAATGGTATTTTCTCAGATCAATTAACTTCATGGTCTTTTATAACCTTATATTTAGGTTGGGTCTGAAATCTCAATTAGGACATTTCAAATACGATTTCATATTAATACCTCTTACAACATGAATGCTTTCACCACTTCTTGGATTCCAGATCCTCAAGGTAGCATCTTCAGAACCAGTACATATTGTTTTGCCTAGTTAAACCACATATATTTATTAAAGTTCCCGTAAACAGAAAGCAAGATGCAGAAAAAGAAAAAGAACTGCAAAATAAACAATCTAATAGTAGAGAATGGAAAGTTAATACCATCAGGGGTAAAATCACCACAAGTTACACTGGCACCATGGCCTGAGAATACATTAAGACAGCTCCCATTATCAGCATTCCACATCCAAACAGTGCAGTCCTCAGATCCAGCTAAGATCAGATGTCCTTTAGGGTGCCACCTAATCCACTGTTAAGCAACAAGTCCGTCATTAATTAAGTTCAAAAGGAATCATATAATATTAATAGTCAGCATCCAAGTATTATGTAGTTTTACCTCAATGCCACCTCCAGGGCCCTCAAGAGTGCTTTTGAGATTTCCAGAGGTATCCCAAACTTTAACAAGTCCATCAAAACCTCCAGATGCAAGTAATTGCCCATCATGACTAAAGGCCAAACTAGAGACCGAATCAGTATGGCCTGCACAAGCATTGCATTTACAAGAAGTTTAATGGAAGAATAAGAAATGAACAATGTTACAAAGGTCAAACTAGTCCATCAAAACTTTAACAAGCCCATCAAAACCTCCAGATGCAAGTAATTGTCCATTATGACTAAAGGCTAAACTAGAGACTGAATCAGTATGGCCTGCACAAGCTTTGCAGTAGAATAAGAAATGAACAATGTTACAAAGGTCAAAGGGATGTGTGTGCGAATTACATCCACTTCGGCAATAAAGCGCAAATGCAAAAATTATTTTGGTTTCAATGAAGAGGAAGACTTATACTTCAAGAAGAGAAAGAACCGTCTAAATGTTGTATTATCAAGGCCATACCTTGGAGCTCAGAAGCCCAATCAGCATGACCTATCTTCCAAAGGAACCCCTTATCATCTCCACCCCCAGTTGCCACTAACACCGGATCTGTTGGGTTACAGGCAACTGCATAAAGTTCACCTGGAAAAATTGTGATAGAAAATAAATCCTAAGCACGTAAAACATACAATAAATTAAGATTCACTACAAACTCTGGTGAATGTTGAAGGTTTATTCATTAATTTATTAACTGCTTTCAGTCTGTCACTCTAAATTCTTTCGGTCGCATATAGGATGACTTTCTTAATGTTGTTCATCTACAGTGAAAAATAGCCTTCACAGAAAGCCTGCCTTGATATCCAATGGAGGGACTTTATAAAATCAGTGTTTCCTAGCAGTAGAATGTAAATCGAGATAAAATAAAAATTACAACAATTTGATCAGACAACCGGTTCTAAACATTCTAGTCCCTAGTTCTATATTGATGGAATAATTTCCGTCAGCATAAACATTCTTTTTTTCTTCCTTTACAGAAATGCGAACTAGTTTCGACATTTGAGCTAGTGATGCAAGCAAGTTTCTCTGGAGAGAAACACTACGGAAAACATCAATGATTGTTTTCAGGAACTAATATTGAACCTCGAATTAAACTTAAAACAAGATAAATCAGTCTGAACAATAAAGTTAAGCTGTTTGAAGCTACCACGAAATGTTCTACTTTACTCCTAGTGTCGTGAAAACAAAAAAAGCAAAAATGGAGCTGAAAGACATCGATAACCAAAACAATAAATGTTAATACCGGTATGGCCAGTGAATATGTGAATAGAATCATCTGAATCCTCAACAATATCATCTTCAGCATCAGGAAGGTCTGAATTAACCCAAACACAAAAGAAAATACAAGTGAAATAACAGAAAATAACTAGGAAAACGTAATTGAAGACAGAGAGGCATAGAACCTTCTTCATCGACATCAATTTCGTCGATTATATCGGATTCGTCGAAGAATACCTCGCCTTGCTCCTCATCTTCGTGGGCTGTCATTTTTTGGTAGGGTTTTTCAAGGGTTTCTCGACATAAATATCTGTGTGGGTTAGATCTTGAGCCCGCTCGCCTCAGCGGGCTTCTAATGGATCTGTCCCATCACAAATCACAATGCATAAGATTTTTTACTTCGTGTAAATTTGATTTAATTCGAATTATTACTTGTTAAATTAAAAATTTTATTTAAATTTAATTATAAAGTAAATAAATATTAATATAAATTTTTTTATTGTTTTAAATAATGGTATAAGCTTTTAAACATGATTAACTTAGGCTTTGTTACATAAATTGAAATTTTAATTACTGATATATTTAAGTATCGAATATTATTAAAGTTATATCTTTTTACATTTTTATCTTTAATTTTTAAATTTTATATGAATTTAAATATAAATAAGAAATATTTGAAATAAATTCCATATTATTAAATATAAAAAATAAATATTATATTGAAAATAGTGTCAAATTCAAGATCAACCTCTTAAAAAGGTAATTAATTCAATTTATTTTATTATTTATTCTCTTAAATTAATCATAAAATTTTGATGAATTTGTTATATTGGCCTTCCTTGCACTAAGAAAACTTTCGAATAAGCCTCAACTATTGAAGCCGTTTTTTATTTTGCTCAAATTTAGCATCCTAAAGTTTATGTACTGTAAATAATACTTAGAATAACTGACTGAGTTTTAATTTGATTAGTATTGATATTATTACTAATGTAGGAGAACGTATGTTTAAGTGCGTTGAAGTATATTATCCTTCTATTTAAAGGTTAAGAAGAGACTATGAATAATTCTAGCATCGTATAAAAAAGAACAGATACTATAATAACATATAATTAGATTAATATTTAAAAAATACTTAAAATAAATTAAAAAAATAAACAAAGATAATGGAGTCAAAATAAATAAACCTTAATTAATCAAAAATATAAAACTAAATATTAAAATAAAGTGTAAACTACATTAGTGATTACTCAATTATTAGTATTATTTTTTTGTCACCCAATTACAAGAAGTTACAAACTGGTCACCTGACTATTAATAAATTTATTTTCTAGTTACTCAACTATGAAAAGTTATAAAATAGTCACTCAACTACTCAGTTTTGTCTTCTTCTTCTTTTTTATCATCAGCTAGCTATCGTAAAAATGAGAACACCAAAAAATCCAAGAGGGTTGGGTGACCAAAAAAGGCAAAATTAAATAGTTGAATAACCATTTTGTAATTTTTTATAGTTGGATAACTAATTTTTTTATTAATAATTGGGTGACTACTAGCGAGACAAACTGGTGACACAGAATTTGTCAATAATATTATATAAATATAGATATATAAACTTTTAATATAGATAGATACTAACTAGTTTGTATTCTTGCGGTGCACGGGTCAATTGTGTATGTTAAATTTATAATTTTTTATTTAAAAATTGTAATTTGTTCTTTTTAATATTATTAATAAATTAAAAATTAATGTAATTACAAAATATTTTTAAATATTTTTAACTAATTTAGAATAATTATATTAATGCTATTTAATATTTAAATTACTTAACATTAAAATAATACAAAAATTCATTGAATATTAATATTAATACGTTATAATTTGAATAATATTATTAATAATTTATTGCAGATTATTAATTTATATATTGTTAAATTGTTTTTTTATATTAAAATTGTTCATGTTTAATTTTTCTAATTTTATCTTTATCTTTGCTCAAAGATTGTAAACTCTTATTATATTTGAAAAATATAAATATAAATTAATAAATGTTATTAATATGTGTCTTTTTAAAAAATTATATTTGAATCTTAATGATTTAATATTCATTAATTTTAATATTACAATATTAAAACATAATTCAATTAAGTAAAATTTTAAAATAAATAGATAATTTGTTTAAAATCAACTTTATATTTAATAAATAAAAAATAAAGAAAAACTTTAAATAAAAAGCATGAACCAACTTAAAAATATTAAAAGGTAAGGAGTAAAAGAGTAATTTATCTAAATTGTAAATAATTGTTTTAAATAGAAGTGTCATGTGTCAAAAATGTATTGGAACTTGATTATTTAATTTTCTTTTGTAATCTCGTATTAGTACTTAAGGTTAAATATAAAATTGGTATCCGAATTTGTTCAATATTTCTCAAAAATTGGTATTTAAGATTTTTTTTGTCACGAATTGATACCCAAACTTTTTTTTATTAATTATATTGGTATCCGAGTCTAACACCTTAACTCTAGGACAAGTGGCAGTATCAAACAATGACATCATGATGATATCATTATTTCCCTTTTCTTTCATTTTCTATTTCTTTTTTTATTCTATGTTTTATCCTTCCATTTCTTTCTTTCACATTCCCTCCCCTCCCTCCTCTTTTCTTTCCGTCTTCTCTTTCCCTCGTTTTTTCTCATTTTTTTGCTTTGTTGCCATTATGGTCACGGTTGTTGATATAAACTGCCACTCTTTGATATGAACAGTTACTCTCAAAATTTCATCCATGTCAACAGGATAAGATCATATAATGATTCTAATATTATTTATGTGTTCGAAAAGGATTATGTGTAGTTCTAATAATTTTGTCAAAAAGAATAAATATAATCAGAACTTATAATAAAATTATTTCAAACATATATATATTTTTCTCAAAAATAATTAAGTGAATAAGATTCTTTAAATATTTCAATGATAACAATTAATTGATATGTTTTAAATTACTTTAAAGTATTACAAAAACATAGGTAAATTTTTAATTATTGGCAACAACAATAATTAATTGACTATATTTATTAGTTGTGACTTTTTAACAACGTCGAATAGGCAGAAAGTTAAGAAAAAAAAATTCAAAAATTTTGATTTCTTTGAATATTACGACAAATACAACCAAATTTGAATTAACAATTTATTTAGCTTCAATATTGTTTTTAAATATCATATTTGTTAATTTGATTTATATGAATATTGTTGTCAATGCAGAAGGATGTAAGTTTAAGTACGCTAAAATGCATTATCTTTTTATTTATAGGTTGAGAGACTTCAATGTTTATTATATATTTATATATATAATTAATTTAATTAAAAGCAATAAGGGTTACCCTTACATGTTAACGGTATATTACTTTACTAGTTAGTTTTAGATTATTGCTTGTTTATATAAATGTTATATAAAATAATAAATTGGAACGTATAAATTAATCACATATCAATAGTTTGAATAATATTTATTTTTCAAAAGAAATATCCAAGTACAATAGTCTTATATAATAATATTATTTTTAACTTAAATATAATCATTTAAAAAATCCAAACTATTTTAAAATTGTCTAAATTCATGACTAAAACACTGGAATTAAAAAAAATTATCGTTGTTAGGAAATACTTGTAAAATTCCGAAAAATTCCATCAACACTGGAATTTCGACTTTGATAAACTAATATAATTACTAAAAATTAAAATATAAAATACCGAACGTTAGCAATAGTATTTATTCATGAAATAATAGGCAAAATCATTCTGAATACAAATTTGCTCTGTAAATAAAATTGTAAAACTAACACGATTTTGTTTTGATCATCATTTCACACATGAAATTTACATAATAAATAAAACTCGAAACTATGAAACTTGGATATAAAAATAAAATAACACGTGGAATTGTAATCACAAAAAATTCTTAATAAGAATAAAATATTGTTGCGTAAATTTGTTGTCCTGCAACTAAAACAGGTATTTGTGGATGACAATAAATTTAAAGAAAATGATGAGATTAAAAAAAAGTTGTGCAATGACCATAGTTACAAAATGATATTACTTAATTATTAATTTTTTTATTTTATTTTAGGCATTCAAAATATATATTTTTTTCAATTTAAGCACTCATGTTATATAGCTCGGTCATTTTAGTTATTTTTGTTAAAATCACAAATGACAAGTTGACATGGTAGTTAAAAAAAGGTATAATAACAAATTTAATTCTCAATTTTTACATATTATATTAATTTAGTCATAATATTTTTTAAAAATTAACTCTTAAAATTTACAAATGATCTCAATTTGATCTTAAATCTAAAAAAATTCAAAGACATATATAAAATACATAAATATTTTTAAAAAAAACTTACTAATTGAGATTGTTTTGTTTTTGTCTATTTCTGTTAAGTATCTAAAGGAAGGGTGACGTGGTAGTTAAAAAATTAATATAATAATAAATTTAGCCATCAACTTTTATATATTATATCGATTTAGTTATTATTTTAGAAAATTAACTCCCAAAATTTATATTTATATCTATATTAATAATCTTAAATTAAATACCATAATTATTTTTAAATGTGAATTTAGTAATAAGATGAAAATAAAAGATATTCTTGTCAGTTCAAAATTTTTTTCAAACTCGTATTTTTAAATATATTATAGATAAATAATAAAAATGGTATAATTATTTTTTATTTAAAAATTTCTTAATAAATAGATATTAAGGGGGAATTTATAATTTTTTTGAAAACAGTATTTTAGGAGTAATTTAAAAAATATTTGAAGTTACTATTGTCTTTCATTTTTTTCCACCGGTGTGCAATATCTAACATATTTGTTTTGATTAAACAAGCCAATAATAAAAGTTGCATTAATTAGTTTATTGCTTTGTTTGGCGCTCAAATTGCCCATGAAAATCCGCAGAAGTAGCTAGGCCTTCCATACTTGGAAAAATCTCTCAAACCCAATCCTCTTCTGCTTCTCTCTTTACCTTTCCATCGTCCATGCCAAGCCGGGGTTTTGCAGGGAAATCCCTACCACCGTAAGTAATTTCTAAACACTTTTTTTTTGTTATTCGTAATTATCTGATGGAAAAAAAAGAGTTTAATATGAGTTATTAATTATTGATTGTTAATATTGGTGGAAGATGAATCACCTCCATCGGTACGCGTCCACCCGCTTCGGACGGCTCCCAAAGACCTTCTCAGAGTTGTCAAATCTGAGGCGGGAAGTTCCATGGTGGAATCAAGTCCTTGATCCTGGAAGCCCCACTCTAACCAAATGGAACTACATTATTCTTTGCACATGCCTCGTTGCCTTGTTTTTGGACCCTCTCTACTTTTTCCTTCCCGTTATTGGTGCCCCAGGTTGCATGCAAATCGATCTAGGCTTAGGTATCTTTGTCACCTTCTTCCGTACCGTCGCAGACTTGTTCTTTTTCATTCACATCACCATCAAGTTCAGGACTGCATTTGTCGCACCCTCTTCTAGGGTTTTCGGAAGGGGAGAGCTCGTAATGGATCGAAAGGCCATCGCCATTCGCTACTTGAAGTCCAGTTTCATCATTGATCTTGCTGCTGCCCTCCCTCTCCCTCAGGTTTCTCAGTCACTTTTTCATTATATTACCATTATCTTTTTTGTACAATATCCTTTTATTTTTCCCCATGCCAAACCCTATGAACCACAACTGGAAAATTGCTTGAACAACAACTTGCAGCTAGAGGTTTGTTGATTGATATAGTTTTGCAGGCGTTGATTTCGTTTTATTGCTTCTCAGATTGTCATCTGGTTCATAATTCCGGCATCGAAAAGTGCAACGGCTGCTCATGCTAACCATACACTTTCTTTCATTGTCCTCCTTCAATATATTCCTCGATTCTTAATCATGTTTCCGATTAATCGACGGATTATTAAAACTACGGGAGTTGTCGCCAAGACTGCTTGGTCAGGGGCAGCATACAATCTCGTTCTGTATACGCTAGCTAGCCATGTGAGTGCTGTTACACGATGATGTTAACATGAAGCTGCCATGCTAAGGTATCTGTAATTATGGTTTTAAATTGTCAGTGCAGGTGTTGGGAGCTTCATGGTATGTGTTGTCGATTCAACGGCAGTACGAGTGCTGGAGAATAGAATGTTCAAAAGAGATGAATTCCACACATTCACCCTCATGTAATCCTTACTTCCTTGATTGTAATACCGTCGGAAAGTCTGCACGGAACGCTTGGCTCAAGAAAACTAATGTGATCATCAATTGCGATGCTTTGAATGATGATGACAAAGATTTTCAGTTTGGAATGTTTTCTGATGCTTTTACCAACAATGTTGCCTCATCGGATTTCCCTGATAAATACTTTTACTGCCTTTGGTGGGGTTTGAAAAATTTATGGTATATATTTAGTTTGATTGCATTAGGTATTAAAATTAGTTTTTTTGTTGTTGTTTTTCTAACACCTGCAACAATTATATGTTATATATGCAGTTCTTATGGACAAAGTATTATGACAAGTACTCTGAGTTCAGAAACTTTATTTTGCATTATTATTTGCATATGTGGTCTAGTCTTCTTCTCACATCTCATAGGCAACATGCAGGTAAATTTTTATCATTTTGCTAACTTGATTGTGACTTAAAAAACATAATGGCTATCTTACCATTGAACCTTTTGCATTTCTTGAAGGGCTATCTTCAATCTACTACAGCTAGACTAGAAGAGTGGAGAATTCGACGAAGAGATACAGAAGAGTGGATGAGACACCGGCAATTGCCACCAGATTTGCAAGATCGTGTGCGCCGGTTCGTTAACTATCAATGGACTGCCACAAGAGGTGTTGATGAAGAAGCTATATTGAAGTCCTTACCCTTGGATCTCCGGCGTCAAATTCAAAGGCATCTCTGTCTTGCCCTTGTTCGCCGTGTAAGTATTTGTTGTGTGGTTACCCCAATGTAACCAGTAATACTTAAGTAGATGCCTGGTTTTGGTTTCAGGTTCCATTTTTTGCTCAGATGGATGACCAGCTACTAGATGCCATATGTGAACGCCTTGTCTCGTCCCTGAACACCAACGACATGTTCCTTGTCCGAGAAGATGATCCAGTTCAGGAGATGCTTTTCATCATTCGAGGCAAAGTCGAAAGCTCGACAACCAACGGGGGTCGAACAGGGTTTTACAATTCGATAACCCTTGGACCTGGTGACTTTTGTGGTGAAGAGTTGCTGACATGGGCCTTGATTCCACATTCAGACTCCATCATAAATCTTCCATTGTCAACCCGAACGGTGAAGTCAATTACAGAAGTTGAGGCCTTTGCTCTCCGTGCCTGGGATCTCAGATATGTGGCTAAACAATTTAAGAGACTGCATAGCAAGAAACTGCAACATGCGTTCAGATACTATTCTCACCAATGGAGGACTTGGGGAGCATGCTTTATTCAAGCTGCTTGGAGACGGTACAAGAGGAAAAGGCTGGCCATTGAGCTAGCAAAACAAGAACAGTTGTATGATGACATGTATGACATGGACGATGGGGCTGGTGCAGAATATGAGGATGGCGATGCTTCATCCTCGGATCAAGCCAACCATGCCCAGCATCTAGGTATCACCATACTGGCTTCTAAATTTGCTAAAAACACTAGAAAAGGAGCAAAGAAGACGGTTTCCCGGATTAACCAAGATGATTCCATCTTAAAAATGCCCAAAATGTTTAAGCCTGTGGAGCCTGATTTCTCTGCCCTGTAAATTTGGACTAAAAGTAAGTTGTGATAATTAAAAGATAATGCGAGAGGTTAGAGTGTCAATATTCCTTCATTAATTTAAAAACTATACTTGCTTCAAAAATAGATTATGTCAATATTATATAAAAAACTGAGTTGACCAAATATACATTTTGCTTTCATTTACTGGACTAGGGAGTGATAGACACAATAATTATAATTAACTAGCGATAATATTTACTATAATATTAATCTTAAATATGAAAATAGGACTTGCAAAATGACATGTTGCTCTATGTGCCAAAAAGAAAAAGATAAGTTGCTCAAACATAATCACATAGAATCAAAGTCGGTTTAGTTTGGAGAACTTGCAACTCAGATAAGAGATTATAAACCCAGCTGCTGCGTTGGCAAGGGCTTTATATTCTGCTTCAGTTGATAAGCATGCTACAGTTTTCTTTGAAGGCCAAGAGATCTCATTTTCTCTAATGTAATAACTTGTTTTTGTTTGGGTCACATTTGATTTAGGTTTGATATCAAGTTGATTAGGATTTCTTTGTTATGCCCAATTGTAATAAACTAGCACTTTATTTCAGCTTCAAAACTGTAACAAACGGGCCTGTCACCGGCTCTTGTAACAGCACATCCGGCAAACCCATACCCTAACATTCCCTACCTACCAAGCACACTACAAAAGCTAGGAACCAACACCATACCAAGGGGCAAAGGGGGCTCGGATTAGCATTTCTATGACACCAACACTCACATTACTGAAGCCACCCCCTTTGGCCATTCATAATGACCTGGCTAGGTATCCAAGTCAAGCGACTTATAAAGTTAATAGCAAGAGTGGGAAGGTACGTGCGAGCCCGATAATAGCAAGAGTTGATAGGAATCTAGAGCTTAATTCATGTAAGTGTCCATTGTGAATTAGAAGTGGTAGTCACTAGTGTTCAGATATGCTCTAGAGTGGATCGACTTTGGCAGTCATAAAAACTTAACGCTCTGTTAAAGTGATAAAAGATCTTCTTTCATTTTTGTGGCATGATTAATAAGATCAATAATTGGATGAAGCCCACCAGACATAAGCTCTACAAACGGTTATGAGGATTTATAAGTATAAGATCAAAGCTATGTTTTTTTAAAACATTCGTGATTAATGTAAATATAAACGTATGTTAGCCTTGATGCATACAACTAATATCTAAAGTATACTTGTTGAAGTATACGAAATATTGGGATGAGTTCTTGTTAGGAAACAAATTCATTTGGCATTGCTATTGCAGCTAAAAAATGTTTTTGAAAGTGTTGTGAGAAAATAACACACTTAGCATATAAAGAACATAACAATTGAATTTTAGGACTCCTAATATTCATGCATAAAAATTTAAAAGTTCCCCTCCTTAAGAGTTAATATAATGCCTCAAAAAGTAATTAATCAATCTCTATTGAAATTCAACTTCATTCTTTTAGCAAATGGATGGATAGATTGATTTTATGAACTAAAAATCACATTTTTACCATGTTAAGATGGAATGCTCTCCAAACTTCAGTCAGTACTTTCTAGCAGATACTATAGGGATTCCCCAAAAACTTCAGTAAGTTCCTTTCATCCTTTTCACTAAAAACTTCACCTCCAACCCTAGGACACAAACACAAGTAATTCTAAATACAGAGCAGCCTCTTCCTTTTCTTTTTCCTTTTCGGCAGACACTATTCTTTTTTTTCTTAGCATAAGGTTGCTGAATTTCTCCATTAAAGAGGGATATGATCGGTGTGGAGATCCTCGGAGTTCATGGACAATATACAGAGACCATGGGGAAGAAGAAAGTAGGTAGCCAAGAATACAAGGACTCCAAGATCAGCTTCTTCGCCAACTGCTGGCCGTCGAGGATTAGCCCAGTATATTTGGCTTGCACACCAGAAAGAATACAGGCTTGCTATGATCATAATAAGTTTCATTGATTGGTATGATTGTTTTCTGGTAGATTTTGGCAACCCCACTCTGCAAACAGGATTGTGTAAAATATTAGTTCCTCAAGACTCAAACTCAAAGCTGAAAATGATAAGATCAAACAAACATATCAAATGTGAGAAATAAGCACCTGTTGATGTAAATGAAGCCACCAATTAAACAAGTGCACAGGAATCCAACTACAACCACAGCATCTGGGTTAACAGGTGCACGGTTTATCCACCAGCCAGTGCTCAATATCCAAGTATACATGGATGACTTACCATTTTCCTGTATGTTTATCTTTGTATAAGGTCTACAAAATTATGCAAAAGAAATGCTGAACAAAAAATAAAGATAAGCTATGTCACTTGAAATCGGGTGTGAGCATTGGATATGTATGAGTTTGTAACGAGTATAATACAACTTCTTTTATGTTTATCCATGAATCTTTGAGAGTCATATTGACATTCCTAAGTCTGGATACGTGCAAGGCGCAAATGTCACACAAGGTATTGCAAGAAAACAAAGACTCAGAGCCTTATAGAAAACAAGACATTCAATGATGCTGACCAAAGACATGAAACATAAGCCCTTCCAAGCATTCAATTGTTAAAATTATGCAGAAAGTAACTTCCTAGTTACAAAAGATTTCGTTTCTGTTTGGTTGTAAGGGAAAATCATACCCTAATAACTAGCATTTTCTTCTTGTACTTCATTTTTCAAAATATGCACCCCAGATAAGATACCTGATATTCAAGAGAAGAGAATGCCTTAACAAGGAATGTTCATATCACTCGGTGTAATCATATAAAAGGGCCTCTAACACTATTTAAATCATAATACTCCTAACATGACCAAACCAGATGATCCCTAACATGGTAATCCAGCAAGGTGGCAAGACAATAATTCAATTCTTTTGTATCATATCATGTAGCACTGTGTGATATAGGTGCAATGACAAAGGATGGGAGCAAAGAAACTACAGTAACTCATCTCAAGGAAGCTACCAGAAAAACAAATTAAATCATGCTTAAAAAAGCATTAATTGCTACCTAATGATTGAATAAATTAACCATATCTAATTATTTCAAGGTGGAACAACCATGAAAACAAGTATTGTAACTCCCCCTCTCATAGGATAATTCATATTATTTGCCTTCTTACAAAGTCCAAACTGTTCCCTAACCCAACAACGGCCCTAATGTCCATTTTCAGGAATCTGCATTTAAGCACAAATCATGAATAAGCAACAAACAAACTTTAAACTTCTCAATGAGATCTTAATGATAAATTGGATATGCTTGCGCATGCCAATCCACACATACATTTCCTTAGCACCCAGTACACTGCTGTGCCATACCAAGACAACTTTTACACCCTCCTCTCCAATGAGCCATCGAATCATAATTATGCAGTCAGTATAGCATTTTGACTAATAAGTTCATGATTTCTGTCACAAAAAGAAACAGAATTGTCCATCCTCAAACATCAATTTCCTTTGCATTGGCAAACTATTTTGCAACAATTTCCATCATCATATTGCATAACGACACTTACATGCTAATTACCGGGGAATAAACAAATCAGATACAATTAGCCACATGTCATGAAAAAAGGAATCTCTAAAATTCACCTCAAATAAATGGTCAAGGAAAAAGTGGGAAAAAGAACCAGCTGATATCAACAATAAGCATTGCTTCCTTGAAAGTGGCACCTGACAAATAAAGTACACACATAACAAGATATGACATTACAAATCATTTGATGCAACTGAAACAAATAGTTTTAGCTAAGTAACTTGTTCATAAACAAAGGCAGAGAACTCATTTGATATTCATCACCATTTTCATCAATCTAACAGCATTGGCCATACAGAACTGTTGCAAAAAAAGGTGCCATGTGCACTCAAATCAATAAACAAGAAAACAAAACCTACCAAATCTACGGCTCAACCAACAGATCATTTATCAAAAAAAAATATCTTTCTATTTTCCCACAATAAAAGTAAATAAAAGAAATAAGAATCCTGATCCACTTTAAAACAGCTCACCCCTGAAACAGAATCAAGAAGGCTTCTTTTCACCAAAACACCTGATGCCCAGGAGTAGAAAAGGCATAAAGGAAGCCCCAGAATCAAGACATAATAAACAGGGTGATGGATTGAATCAGCTAAAAAAGCGAGAACGGAAGAATCAAGGAAGAGAACAGAGGTTAGCCACTCCGAGAAGGAGCCTGTGTCAGGGCCGAAGAAGGCGTTGAGAGTATAGGTAAGGGTGTGGTGAGGGGAGAAACGTCCCCTGGTGAGATGGGTCAGAGCTAGGCCCGAGCTCATAGCATACATGAGGTGGGGACCTGGGCCTGGCATTTACTCAGTGGTGGAGATTGCCGGCAACTGTGCGGCTCTGGGTGGAATTTGTTAGTCTTTGACCCGATTTGGTATGTTTAAAATAATGGTGGAGTTTTCTACAAAAAAAAAGTTGGAATTAAAAACTTGCGCTTTTTTCATCGATCCCTTTGCTAATTCTCTTTTGTTTTGCATAATTAAGGTGCGGATTCCGAGCTGGTATTACCTGTATTTTTCTTCCTCTCGTAATTCTCTTTTCTATCAACTTGCAATCAATTCAAATATATCATTCTTGAATTGTAATAAAGCCAATTATTAATGTGTTATAATCTTTTTTTGATGTTAATGTTGAAACTTTTGTTAGGTTGATGGGACTTGTCTTATACCTCCAAATTGTATGATACTAATTTCTCTTTAAAAAACCTAATAATTAACATAAACATACATTATTATTAATATCCAACCAAATTCACAATCAATTGTCATTTTATATAAATTTTGTATTTTATTCAATTTAATCCTTTAAATTAGAACTAATCTAACTTTCTGTATAAAACTCTAATTTGAAATCTAATTTCACTATAATCCATCAACGACCTCTTATTTCTTATTTCTACAGTTAATTTTACATTTTATTCAATTTAGTTCCTAATGTATGAAATTATCAATTTAATTTACGTATTAATCTTTTTTCACATTTAAGCTTAAAATGTATCAATTTAGCACTTAAAACTTTCAATTCTCAACTATTGCAATTTTTAAAACTTTAACAGTTTTATAAATTGATACATGGACTAACTAGATTAAACTCTCATAATCTCAAAAACATAAAAATTATAAAAGAAAATGACTAAATTAAATTAACCAATGGTAGGTTTAAAATTTGAAAACCTTTGGCTAGAACTTCCTCCTTAGCCCCTGAATCCTAGTTAAGCACAATTTCAAATAATTTATTTATCAAAAATTTAATTCACCCATATAAAACTCTGTAAATATCTTAATAAAAATATTTACGAGTTCCATTGATCGAAATGGGATCTCAAAACTGTAATTTTCAATACAACTGACATTCAAATCATTACAATGCGAGGCCTTGTAATGTCCCAACTCACTTAACATGTGATTACTAACAAAGCAACTTGTTTAAACACCAATGACTTCTTGAGGGCCCCAACGTCACACTTTGTGAAACCTTTTGAGGCTCTGGTGCCTCATTAGGCAAGTCTTCTTAAAGCCCCAATGAGGCCTCCAACATAGGCCTTTTGAAGGCCCTAATGTCATTTTCGACAAAGCCTCTTGAGGCTCTAATATCCCATCGGGCTATGCCTTGTAAAGCCTAAACTTGTTAAAAAAACTATTACTAAGGAAGTAGATTAATCAAGCATCAATAGCCTTTTGAGGACCTCAATGTTGTACTTGGCGAAGCCTCTTAAGGCTCAAATGCCCCATCAAACAAGACCTTTTTAAAGCCTCGGTGCTATATCTAGTATAGGACTTTTGAGGACTCTAGTGTTTTTTTTCTGCGAAATCTCTTAAAATTTTATCGAACAACACATTTTAAGTTTGTATATAATCAATTACTATTTTTTTTTTTTAGAAATTGAAATGAAAGTTTGTATAGACAATCATTTAAAGGGCATACTCAACTTGTCAATAGAATGCTCTAAGGCTTCCTTATTTGATCACTGTCCTAATAGAGTATTTTGAGATTATGTAATAATAGTTAAATTTTAATCTTATACTCTACTTAAATTTAAAATTTAATCATATGTTTTATATTTTTAAAATAATTTAGTAGGTCAATTTTTATAATACCGTTAGTTATTTTAAATATTTTATTTTGATTAAAATATTGCGTAAATTTTTAAGAATTGTTAATACCGTTAAATTTTTTGATAAATTTAGATTCATTATAATGTCGAATTTTTTATTATATAACTATTAAGTGAGTATTTTTAAAATTTCAATGTCACAGTAAAAAATTTAATAATTCTTTTAATAGTATTAATAATTGGATCCAAAAATGTGAAGGGAAATAATTCTCGGAAAGAAAATATGGATATAAATTCTAAGTATACAAAGAATATAAATTTTTGACATATTTTAACTTTTAAATTTTCTTAAAAATAATTAACAATGGATAAGAAATATACTACTACTAATAATAACAATAAATAAATAAAAACAATATTTCTAAAACCGGAAGGGCTTGGCCTGCTAGGCCCGTAGTACTAGTATTCATTTCCCAAAGAGAAAAAACACACGCGACGGAACTCACTCTTATCTCAGTTATCTGTCTATCTCTGGCTTTGCCGTGGCGCAGGCAGGAGTCGGAACCGTTTGGTAAACTTTGGGCCTAGTTGCGATTGGCTTCTCAAGTGGTTGGGGGGAATGAGCTGCGCCTTTAGTCTACTTGAGTCATGCCACCTCCCTTGTTCCAGATATCTTTCAACAACCTTCCGCTTCTCAAGAGGTATATAAGCTTCCTTCTTATTTCATTTTTAATGATAAATTACTTTCTCTTGTTCCCATCTTTGCTCTCCAAATTTAGGTTGGTACCAGATGCAGAGGCCTATAAAGCACAAGACCTTGTGCTTGTGTAGAAACGTGCAGACTTTCGCTTGCGAGCTCGTCAAAGCAAGCTATGTACCCACTCCCCAAACTAAACCCAAGGTTATTTGTTCTTCTGAATTTCTGATGGTGGATTAAGCAGCTATTTTATTTATTTATTTATTTATTTATTTATTTTTAAAGCTAGCAAATGCCTCTGCTGCATTGTTGGAAAGCTTTTAGGCAAGATACTGTTTTTCTAAACTTTGATATATTATTGTACCTATGGCTCATGCATTATTGTGTCTTCTATTTTAAGGGCTAACTACGTATCTTCATGGATGTTATTGGAAATTTTTTAAGAGACAAGAAAGTGGTCTGTCACGTGCCCATTATATATCACTAAATACCGAGTTTCATAGTCTAAGTGACCGTTTGTCAATGATTTTGGCATTTTTATGACCATTTCTCATCCTACATGTAGACTAATGTTTGAAATTTCCAACTTCATGTCTTTAATCTGAGATGATGGAATTTAATGATATATGATTATTCTCATGACTATAATTAGTCAAGCACATTAACAATATGATATTCATTATGCTGAAAAATGGATTTTTTGGTGGCTTTATATTTTGTTCTTAGGATCAGTCATTGGCAAAAGTAGAAACTATTGGTGCATTTCAGAAGCTGCCAATGGTGATGCCATCAGTTGATATTTTCCAATCTGCTTCAAGGAAGGCGAAAAGGGTCTTGCCTACAAAAGGTAATTGAATACTATGTCACTTGGGATTTGGGTGCGAGTCCTTGATAAGGGAATGTGTCCGACATTGGCATGGTCAAATTTTTTACAAGTTTTGCCATGTATCTGGAGAATTCTTGGAGGTTATATCCCTATACTCATATGTCAGACACGAGTGCTTCAAGACAAATGAAGAGTCAAAGCAACATAGATTTGAATAAATTCATTTGCTCATGTTATATTTAGTTCAACAAGTCAAACTGTTGGTTTAGCATGACATTTGGTTTCCTACCTAGGCATTGCAAATGTAGCAAAGAGAGAACGAAATAGAGGTGCAAAGCAACTCGATGCACTGATGAAAGTATGATCTTATTCCAGTGTCTGTTCTTTTTGTAATAAAGGAAAACTTGTAGCTTGCAGTAATGAATATATTGCTTGAATTTAACATTTTTTTAAACTTTATCTTCAGGAATTGGCAGTTCCACTGAGAGGGTACATAGAGAATTTCCCCAAAAGAATCTATTTGCATCCTTATGAGCGATCTCTTATTGAGTTGACATTTGGGGCTGGAAATTATGAAGAGGTACTCATTAATAGCTCACTCTTCTTTTTACCTTAGATGGTCTTGTTATATATGCGAAGAATTATGATGCTTTTTATCCATTCATCTATAAGCAAAATGAATGACTTTTAGAAACAAAATTTTGAGCTTTAGTGCTGTCCCAGTGGAATAACATCTAAAACTAAGCAAAATGATATCTGTGTCAGTTTTATTATTGTTTGTGGAAGGTTTATTTACCCATCCCCCCTTTCTTTCAGTGCCATATTTAAACATTATTACTGTCTTACCCTTGTATGTTTTATGGTATTACTATATGTGTTTCATTCACTCTTCCATTCTTTCAATGCCATATTAAAACATGGTTATTGTCTCACAGGTTCTGAAAAAGGTAGATGCTCTTAGGAAGAAGGTGGTATCTGTTGGAAAGGAACATGCTTCTCTTTGTGCCAAGGTTATTTGTGCTTCCCTTAGAACGATGTTTAAAGACCCTTTTCAAGGAAAGATGTCAGAGAGATTTATTTGGGGAAAAAGGGGGGGGGGCTCCCTTGTATTTGATGTGCCCGTTTCATTTAAATACAAATTTAACTTTTTTATGCTTGAACTTGGGCATGGGCTGTTTTACGTTTTCATTGTTTTCCCCCATATATTTTAGTGTCTTACTCATACGCTTACACCCCTGTCCTCTATGATGCGTCCAGTATGTGTGTTAAGAAAATGAAGAGGCAAAGTAACATTGTTTCTTTCAAATCTAATCGAAGGACCATGTGATTTATATATGGATTATAATCCTATACCTTACAATGGAGTTAAAATATTCTACTGGTGAGTTTAATGCTTGCCATGTGCCATTTTTAACTCTAAAGAAGGAAGTCAATACTCAATTACTAACATATTGTTCAACATAAATGTGGCAAGCATATGAACCCACGTATGGAGCTTTTAAACTCCAATATTGGCATATTGAATTATAAATTTATAATCCCCCCTCTCTCTTTCTACGCACGCATATGTATGTATATGGTTTAAGGTACAACTTGAAAGTCTGTTTGAAAATGCTAATTGAGCATCTATTGATTTAATCTTTGCAGTCTTTATCAAAGAAGGAAGCAGAGGAACGATTGACTGAGGTAAGTAATTATCTTTTTGCTATATAGATCTTTTATTGATGTTCAGTACTATCACTTTTGTATATTTTCTGTTATTGTAGGGTTTGGAGAAACTTCAAGAAATCTTCAAGTGTGAAGGACAGGCTATTGATGATTTATTGTATATTGCAAAGGTATATAATCATAAATCTTTTAAATTGTCTAGTTTAACACAAGTATTAACTTAAAAGTATATAACTAAAAATATAAGAACAATTTCTTTTTGAGTGTGGAAGTAGGAACTAGAAATATCTCTTTTAGCATAACCAAGAACTAAATATTAAACAATCTCTGTTTCTTAGGCTCTTCATTTTTTTCAAGAACTCATGAAACAAATTTAATAACCTAATCCATAGCTGGATATGTGGGGTTCACCCCTCCAAATATGAGGTCATTTTATGGAAAGTAAGTACAGAGATGCATATGAGTATTTGACATTTATACCTGAGTGTGAACCTTTGGTCTTAATTTCAGTTGGACATCCAATAATGCTATAATTTGAAGTTTGTTGATATTTAGCCTTGAACTTTTTGACCCTTGTTTTTCACAATATTGAATTTTCTTGACATTTTTTCTCGGCATGCAGATTGGCTTATTACATCACATGTTTTTGAGTTGTCTGTATGTTTTTGCTTGTATACGTGATTTGCTCTGTAGCTGGAAAACCATCTAAGGTGTAACTGACAGATGCATCCTCCTAGAAAATTAATTTCTTCACTGGTGTTGAGGAATTTACTCAGAGATCATGGAAACTTTAACTTTAGGATTTCTTTCTCTTTATGTTTTTAGCATTGGAGGTTCATAGTGTCATATTTATTTACTAAGGTAATTAAGGAAGGACTTCCTTGAACAAGAATGACTGTAAGAATCGGATTGTTTGTATAATGCGGATCAAACCTTTAAACATCTAGAATCATGATCTTTCCTTAGTTTAAGTGATGGTTCATGGTAGTCATTGCTGCCAACAGACATTCTATTTGGCTCTCGTAATAGTGCTTTATGTTTGTAGTTCGTTTTGCTACTTTTCTAAGGTCATATCCTTTCAGAATTTTGTCCTACTTGTCAAAGAAAATACCTCTCATTGTTTTATTCTATGTGATTAACGTGCTTATGCTGCATCAAAGTAGAAACATTTTAGGCCGTTTCAGCTTCTTCTTGATGACTTAAGCTTGAATATCCTTAACTTTAGCCTTGAAAGCTCATTTTATTGCAAGTGGAATATGTAAGATGGTTTATCTTCATATTATTTGGTTTCCAGACTTTGAGAGCCATGCCAGTTGTGGATCTAGAAATGCCAACTCTGTGTCTTGTTGGAGCACCAAATGTGGGGAAGTCATCATTGGTCCGTCTACTTTCAACAGGAAAGCCTGAGGTTTGCACAACTACTTGCAGGTTTTGGTTTGGGTGCTATTTTCTTAGATTAGTACTTTATCGCTTAAAGTAGCATTGCAAAAAATGGTGTTAATTTTATTCCTATGAAAAATAGTCTAGCCCAAAAATGGTTCTTAATGGTAATCTGAGTGCTTCTGATATTGTGGTCTCCCAACATAGTTCAAACAATTTGTCTGCCTTAAGTAAATTAATAAACTTGATATACATACAAAAATCTAAAGTCCTAACTGAAAAAAGCAAAGAGGGATTCATGCTAATAGCTATTCTTTCTTCTTTTGAACCCCACTAAAAGATCTTTTAATATTTTTGAATCATCTACCGTTGACATTTTAGTAAAGACTTCAAAAATTAAGAACTGAGAGGGAAAGGAGTCTTGATAGTTTATGATATCGATCTACATGCCCTCTTCAACATTTTAAGAGCCAGACTGACAAGAAAGCTGCTAATTGGTTGCACTAAACGGTTGACACACCATGTCAAATACCAATTTGTATTGAAAAATTTCCATATGAATTCTAAGAGAAGATGGTCTGTTAAGGTTATAGGTTGTTGATTGAGTCACTGGGCGATTCACTTGAAAGTAAGTTTTGAGGGAGCTTTTTCCCCTGTTGCGATTTCTACCATGAGAAGAACCTCTGATTAATAATATATGGAACTCGTTAAAGGGAGCTCCTAACCTTAGTCTCGTTAGAAATAGAGTCATAAACCTCTATAAATAATTTGTCTTATTTTATTACTAAGAAACTAAAATTAACTTGTAGAATAAGAAACTATAATTAAGGAAACTAAAATTAAAAACTTTTAATTGCAATGAAGTACTAACTATATAAATTATTCTAGTTAGGAATATTAGTCAAAGTTGTTTTTATCGTTTTTTCATCTTTGGTGCTTTTGACTTCTCGTCTTGCCCACAACGGCATCCATAACATAGTCTACTGAACTAGTTGCCAAATACCACGCCTGAGGACCTCCCTTCTTTGTCTTTCTTGTTTTCATATAGCCATGCTGGTGTTTTGCTTTTGCCAAGAATCGTCATTTTCTTTGTCAGATATTTCTTGAGATCTCTCCCCTAGCCTGTTTGGTCCATCTTTTCTGTCATGTTTTGTACTATTATTGTTTAGTCTTGTAATGTTTTGGGCATAAATCTATAAATTTGCTAGTTTTTATGAATTTTTAAGTTGAACATGTGACTGGTTGTGACATTTCTGAACTTGTTTGGTGATTCCTAAAATAAGTGATAGGTAAGTAAGTAAAGAAGATCTGTTCAGGTTGAAGCATTAGCTTTTGGTCTCTTTACATCTGAAACTGGTGATATACTAAGCATAGTCTGGTTTTGCCTGGTTGAAAGAATGAAACAGGCCGAGGATAACTGTATGGGATTTATATGAAATCAACATACCATCAAGTGCCATTTGTACTGAAATGGTATTATCATTTACCTTTTATCTCCCTTTTCCGGACAGTTTTCCTTTTATGTCCTTAGGTGTGCAACTATCCTTTTACAACAAGAGGAATTCTCATGGGTCATATTACTCTAGACTACCAGCATTTTCAGGTTAGTCTTTTTTATAAGATTTTGTGTGCTTTCAGCTTGTACCTTTTATGATTTACTTAAAACTCCTTCCAGGTGACCGACACCCCAGGCTTGTTGAAGAGATGTGATGGTAAAGAATCTTGAAGTTTGTTAGGTTTCTTTTTTCTAGTTTATTGGTTTTATACATTCTGAAGAATTATCTTGGCCAGCATCTCTCCATCTCTCTATTACATTCTTGCTATCACTGTGCACACGCAAACTGGGACAGGTTGGTACAAGTGAGCATGCACGTGGTTCTAAAGTCCTTTTTAATCCCCCATTCCCCTTCAGAATTTGACCACATTTTCTCAAGGCTTCTATGTAATTTCGATTGTTAAGTTCACATTGACTTGATGGAATTAGGAATAAAATCTCGAGTTGATAGGTGTAGTGGTTTTCCCTGGTAGTAATTGAGTAACTAATTCAGATATATGTGGCAAAACTAAGGTCCATAAGGTTGAGACAGAAAAGGAGGAGTAATATATTGTGGGGAGCTAAACTGGCTATAATGTAACTATTCTTTGGTTGTGTCTGCATCATTGTTGAAAATTCTTATACTTGTGGCTTTATTTCAAGTCTATTTATTTATGGAATCTGAAGTGATTAAAGTGTTTTCAAGACACCCAACCTTTTGTTAGATGCTAGTTGACTGGTAAACAGGTTGACTACCTGTCTTTTAAGCTCAACACTAAAAATTGTCATCTGCATCCTGTTTGCAGTTCTTATATGTCTGAAGTGTTTTTTTATGTAATCTTATTTGCCTACTCCCCCGGCCCATTGCAGAAGACAGGAATAATTTGGAAAAGTTAACACTTGCTGTGCTCTCACATTTGCCAACAGCAATTCTTTATGTTCATGATTTATCAGGACAGTGTGGTATGTCACCGTCTGATCAGGTATGCCATGGTCTCTTTCTTTTAGCAGTAAAGAAGTGATGCCAACATATAATCTGTGAGATTTAAGACATCTGGAACATAACCAGAACATATCCTGATTTATGTTTGCTTGAGGGGCACTCAAGTCCTCCTAAGTATTTTGGTCATTTGTTTGTGTTATTTTGATTTTATCCTGTGGTTATTTTATTCTGTTTATCTTTCTTATAAGCAATATGAGATCTGGTTTACTTCATTTCCTGCTTAAAAGGTCGGATAAATATTTTTCTGGGTACTAAAGATAGACATTATGATTATATTTTATACTACTGTATGCAGTTCATGATATACAAAGAGATTAGTGAAAGGTTTGGGAATCACCTATGGCTTGATGTTATCTCAAAATGTGATCTGTTGAAAGAATCTCCTGTAGTCTTCATAACGGAAGATAGGGAAGTCGATCATCTTGAATTGGTTAAGTATCGAAAAATAGGCCCTGAAGGTGCACTCCATGTATCAGTAAAAAATGAAGATGGAATCGATAAGGTTATTTCCTTAAATCTCCATCTAGTTTTCATTATCATGACTTCACATACAATTTTTTTGGAATGGTAACGAACTCCTGCAGCACAACCCTTTTTCTTTCTCACCTGTCATGTGTGCATAAAATGGAGCATTGCTTGTTATATAGCTTACATTCTATGACTTTGAACATTCAGTAAAGATTGGTGATGGTTATTAAGTTGTCACTGATTTACTTTGAAATTGCTTTGTGGTGTTTTTGAGTGCAGCTGAAGAAGAAGGTGCATGAGTTGTTGATGGCTCAGATGGAGAGGATCAAAAGTAAAAGGATCCAAGATAACATAGAAGTTGCATAGATAAAAGAGTTACGTCCATATCTCCACCCCACTGATGTGTTGCACAGGTTGATATGTTGTAATCAATTTTGGGATTCCGAATAGTTTGGTTATTATGACATTGTGAAGAGTGCAAAATGAGTAGAATCCACAAGTTTGATGGTCAAAACTGTAAAGGTCAGAACTAGGGAATTATATGGGTCCACTCCATAAATGTGTTGCATATGGTGAAGTTTTGAAATCTGATTCTGATGGCAAATGGTTGGTTATTATGTGATCGTGACATGCTGGATGGTCCAATTGTTGCCCATCATTTCTTTTCTTTTTCGGGGTACAAACCATTCCATTTGCTACCAGTAGCCTTACAAGGCCACCAAATCTCGGGTCTCTTACCCTTGATTAAACAGGAAGAAAAAAAAAAAGCTAATTATAACTCATCATTTAAAACAGCAAGAGTTACTCCAATCTCTTGCGAAGGGCTTCATGTAGCCCAGTGGTTTATTAGTATTTTAAGAATTGGATCAATGATAAGATTATTGGTTTAATTGATTTGGATAATTTGATTAAAGAAATTATTAATAAAATTATATATTGAAAATTAGTTCAACTTTTAATTTAATCAATTTTTTAATTTGAATCAATTAATATTAATTTGTGACTCAATCTATTTAATTTTTAAAAAAAATCGAAATATCTATTGATTTTTTATCCAACCAGTGAATTCAACATTATCAATGCTATGATAATAAATTAAATAATATTTATGAAATTGTGTAATGTTTGTGTAGTTGAAGGTTAATACTCAGGCAGGAATAGTAAGCCGACCAATGGTTTTCGTCTGTGTTCGGGTATAAATGTGAGATGGGAAGGGAAATGATTTTCAACAAGGGTAGCGTGTGGTTTATTATATATAAAAAAAATTATATAATTTTAAATTTTGTTTTCTTCTTGAAGAAAAATTTTGAAAGTTGAATATATGTTGCGGTCTCTCTTCTTCTCCCCCCGGATACGGCGTGTGGCAGTGCCATCCAGCCCTCTGGGTCCAACCCTTGCCATGGACAACAACAATCGAAGCCGCACTACTGACAGCAGTGTTCAAACCAACCCTCGCATTCAAAAACTCCAACAAATCGTTAAAACCGACGCATCTGGTACTTCTCCTTCGAACTCCCAACAGTCACTCGCACATCCCCATTTCCCATCTCGGTTCCTTTCATTTTTCTCTTTGCTTTTTATTGTGTAGGTAATAGGTATTCTTTTTCTTCTTTTTCGAGTAATTGATTGCGGGTTTAGCTTATGTATTAGACTAGTTTTACTACATGGGTTCTTGGAATGGAATATTTTATTGTCTTGCTATTCTGAGAAAACTTGTATGAAGCTTATCACTTAGAATGATCCCAACTCATACACCATGTCATGATATCTTTCCGCTTAATCTTTAGCTGGTTGGGAAGAGTCCTGGAAGCAGGGAGTCACCCCTTGGGATTTAGGTTGCCCTACACCTGTTATTTTACATCTGCATCACTCTGGATCTCTCCCCATGGGCAGGGTTCTCGTCCCTGGATGTGGCACTGTAAGTTGTATTCTTTGCAATATGCCTTATTGCTTTAAACGACAGCTTCATGTGCTAGTCAAATTTGGTGCGACCTTTTCTGCTGCTCTGCAATTATTTTCATTATATTTATTTATTCCTTAAAAATATCTATTACCGTGTTACTTAACTGCAGGGCTATGATGTGGTGGCAATGGCATGCCCTGGACGCTATGTTGTTGGTCTGGACATATCAGAGGAGGCCATAAAGAAAGCAAAGCAGGTTAGTGTGCCCTCCTCCCACTTTAACAAGATCCATAGGATGCTATCATTGCTCTGGTGTTAGGTATTTTGCTAGTTTTTGTCATTCTGATGAATTGCTTATATTTGGTTGTCAATATAGATGTCTTCCTCATTACCAAATGCAGATGATTTTACTTTCATAAAGGCAGATTTTTTCTCCTGGCGCCCTACAGACTTGTTTGATCTTATTTTTGATTACACGTAAGTTATCTTTAGGGGGGCAATTATCCCATTAGGAAAATCTCTTGATCATCACAATAGTAGGAATCTGCAGGTTTTTTTGTGCCATTCTGCCAGAGATGAGATCAGCATGGGCTCAGCAAATCCAAAACTTTTTAAAACCAGATGGAGAGCTTGTTACATTGATGTTTCCAGTAAGAACTTTTTTTGTTTTATGATTTCTTCCTCTACTTCTTTTTCCTTGTCTTTTCATTGAGGAACCACCTTTTTATGGTTGTTTTCAGTTCTTTCGCAATTATAAGTAGCTCTGATTGTAAAGAACTTTCAATCTACACAAGTTTGTAGTAATTGAAGTGAGATATTGCTACTCTACTCTCTATACAATCACTGAAAGTAAAAAAAAATAATTCCTTGATTGCAGATGGATGATCATGCTGGTGGACCCCCTTTTAAAGTATCAATTGAAGAGTAGTTTTCTGCCACCTTTATATGCTTTTTTCTAGATTGTGTTAAAAGCATTTTCTAGTCCTGTTTCCATGGCATTGCTAGTAATATTCTGGTCAAATAGGGAGGGATATATATATTATCTGCTGACGTAAGAATGATCCATCACAATCTGTCGAACTTTGTAACCATGCAGCTATGAAGAGGTTTTGCATCCAATTGGCTTTAAGGCAGTATCCATTGTTGATAATGAATTGGCCATTGAAGCTAGAAAGGTATGTTAACTTGTTTTTTGTCAGTAAACTTGTCGGACTGAGCTTGCAAAAGCTATATTGTGCCCCATATGGAGCTGAAATTGGACTTTCAAGAATGTGCACTAAATATCACAATGTCATTAAAGGAGCAAACCTAGATTCCACAGCATATATAAGATAATACCTTCACTGGAAGTGAGGACGGGATCTTTGTTGGTAACATGATTGCTATAACTTCTCCTAGTCAGAAATGACATGGAACAATCCTTGTGCAGTGCCATCATAATAGTTTATATTGGATTTATGACCGACCATCCTGTATGTGGTAAATAATAGTAACGAAAAGGAACAGAAGAGGAAGGAAAAGGGGAAAGGGATTATTGGAGCCCCACCAATTTCTGGTGGACATTCCTTAGTATAGATTTCCATTCTTGGTTATATTTGATGCCTTTTTTGGCAAACAGAAGAGAAGATTGAATATATTTTAATGATAAGGAATTCAATGTATAATGCTTTTGGCCAATGACACTGTTACCTTGCCTCAGTACTAGGTTCCTTTCAGAATGACCTTTTTGAGTGTTCTTTCTTCAAAATTTTACTGGCTTTTCTGGACCTCTATTCTGCTCTTTGCTTCCACTTGGATGTACTCTCTTAATGCCATTAGCCATATCTAGGGCTAGTGATTTAATTAACTCGCAATGCCACAAGGATTTCTAAGTACTGGTTCCTTCAACAGGGAAGAGAGAAGCTTGGAAGATGGAAAAGAGGTGTCGGCCACTCCTCTCTATGAATTGTGATAATGATCGTTGGCTAATTGAGGAGCCATGCTTAGGGTTGCTCGAGCTCAAGGTAAAGGGCGATTACTTTCATTCACGAAGTTCATCTGAATTAGAAGGCTTGCAAATGAGATAGTACATGTTAATGATGTTATATTTTTTCTTTCATTCCTTTTTTAACGTTTAAACACAGGAAAATATAATCAGAAAGTGATTGTAATTTAGAGACAGAGTAAACTGCTAGTTGTCATCTCTATCTTTAATTTGTGAGTTGTAATATGTACCAAAAAGATAAAATAAAATGTGGTTTTTTCTTTTTTGCTGTAAGATTATTTTTCTTCTTAAATTGAAATTACCATACCATATAAAAGATTATTTTATATCACAACAATTTGTTCCTATTATTCTAAGCGTTTTATCAAAATCGGTTCATTTCCGTAAATTTTCAAAAATTCGGCTTGTTTTTGTAATTTTAAAAAAATGGCGTTTTCTGGAATTTTAGTCTCATTCTCTATTTCAATTTTTCTATACGCATTTACACATGAATTATTTAAAATATAAATATTATAATATTTTACAATAAATTTTATTAATTAATTTAGTGTAACAATTTTAAGAATATATTTAATTTAATTTAATCGTAACTTAATTTTTAAAATTATAATTTATAATATAACTATATAATTTTAATTAGGTATTACAATCATTATGATATTTATATAAATATATAATTTTTTACTTGGTTAATAAGTTATATAGAGTTTGACAATTTTAATTACAAAACTTATAATTACTTTTTGTTATCATTTTTTTATTTTTATGTTATATATAGTTTATTATTTTATGCATAATATTTTTCACTTGTACTATGAATTATGTATTACTATTTTTATGTTTATATTATTAATTGGTTATAAAATGTTATTATTTATCGATATATTATAAAAAGTAATTATGAATTTAAATATTAATAAAAATATTTAATTTAAAAATGCAACTTAATGCATTAGCCTAATAAATGTTATAATACAAAGTTTAAAGTATAATTCCACGTAGATGTTTTATTATAAAATTAATAAGTTTTCAATAGAGATATTTGTTTATATTATTTATATATTTAACATATATTATAAACATGGTTAATATGATGTGAACTATTAACAAGTTAACTTTTCTAAAAAATATATATTAATAAGTAAACTTAATTAGGCTATAAATTTTAATAAATATAGTATAAATTAATGTGTTATATCAATATATATTAGAAATTTTATTACACGAGTATATGTATGAAAACTACGTATTTAAAACATAGTAAATGTAATGACACGTATGAAATATTTATGAAATTTTAAAAAAAGTTTAAATTATGACACCAACTCAATCCACGATATTATTAATATTAATAATTATATTACACAACTGTGTGGAAATAACATATTTAAAATACATGTGTGTTTAAAAATAATATCCAAATGAAACATATGGTTTGAAGCTAATACTAACTTATATGCAATATGTATGAATTTATAATTTATCAAATAACTTTTAACAAAAATTATCAAATTGGCTTAAATTTAAATACTAATTAAATATATTAAATCTATTCTGATAGCTTTCTAGCTCATATTGTCATTTTTTTATAGAACATTAAATCTCATTGTGTTAGGTAGTATTATTTAATATGTTATCAAAATATCAAAATGTTACCATGTTGGTGAAAGAAAAATTCAATAATAAAAGATTTTTTAAACAATTGAATCATAGGTAGAGTTGTAACTTACTTTAAAAAATACTCTCATCAATCTCGAGATGATGTCGAGTTAATTTGTGACACCAATCCAATAAATGACATTGTCAATATTATAATTTTTATTATATGGGTATGTGTGTGGAAACCACAAACTTAGAGCATAAATGTGCGTTTAAAATAACATGCAATAAATAATGTAATGTAAGGTTTGAAACTAATAATGTTGAAAATATGGAAAGATTAAAGGAGTGCCCACTCTTTGACCAACTACACCAGAGGAGACTGTTTTCATATTTGTGTTAATGGCAATTTATTGAACAAAATATTTGGTCTATATTGATATTGTGGAATGTATCCAACCTATTAATGAAGATCATATCACTTGAGGAAACGTATATGGAGGATCAAATCATGCTTATGTAATCCATTGGATCAAGTAAATTGGATTGAATCGAATCACCGAAGATTTAGCTACCAACAATCCTTGTTTACCTTGTTTGTTATTATTATATTATATCCAACTTATTTAGTTGTTGTTGAATAGGGATTATGATGGATCTTCTTTATTTTAGCAAGCCTCAAAATATTCTATATAATTGATAGACTTGTATAGGTTATTATATAGAATGATATAACACTTAATATGTTCAAGTGAGGAACTTTATTTTATGAGTGCATTGTGATAGTAAAATCTGTTGTGTTGTGTTTTTACTTGCTAAGTTTATAGGGGTGAATTTAGTGGTGAGAGTATTAGTCTTCAATGTGCAAATGTGAGGAAATTATCACATGTGTGTGATAGATTTAGGGTCATTTGTTGTAAGTGTTGAAGATAATGAATATTTCTCACTGAACTAGGCTCTGCAAACGTTAGAAAATTGAATTGGGTAAACAATCTTTGTGCCCATTGTTTTGTTTTTGTTTCTGTTTATCGTGGTGCTTGAAGAAGTGTCCACTTCTTCCAAGCACATAGCTTAGCCTCAGCAACTGTTCAGGCCAACAAATAATACTAACACATTTGCAATATGTATGCAATTAACATAAAAAATCGTTTAAATTATGAGTAAAAGGAAATTTAAATAGCTAAATACAACAAATTAAGAATGCTAAACTCACAACAATTGTTTATCATTGTATTCTCATTTTTCTTGAGTTTGGATCGAGTTGACTCGTGATACTAACTTAGTCACACACTTAAATAATATATATATATATAAACAACGTGGGTGAAATAACTTGTATAATAACATCGAAATGTATAAAATACCAAAATAAAGCTTTGGTTGAAGTGGTAAAGAAATGATTATGTAGATGCTGGTGGCATGAGTTTAAATATCAATATTTGTAACATTTTTATTGATTTTTAAAAAAAAAGAAAAATTCAAAATTATCATCATAACAAGATAATTATTTCAAATATGAAATGATATTTTTGTAATTTCTCTGATCGAGTTGGTGTTTAGTTAACTTGTGAACTCAATTACGGATTTAAATAATAGTATAGAAGTATAGATATACAATTGATGAAGATAGTATGATACGCATAACAAAATTAAAATGTTAAAATAAAATTTTGATTGAGTGGAAAAATTAAAGTTTTATCGATTAAAAGTAGTGAAAGTTTTAGTTCAACTCTTAAAACTTTTAACCAATTCAAAAACTATAAAATTTAAAATGAATCAAATTAAAGTAAATGGACTAAACCTATAATTTACCCGGAGTTAAAAAAGTGTTTATTTATTTCTTTTCCAATTTATGATAAATAAAACTTGTGAATTTTGAAGGAAAGGAATGGATACTTGGGAAATGATATTCCTTTCCTTTCCCTTTAATTTAAGTTTCCTTTGTTGCCCCAATCCACATATAATTTAAGTTTCTTTTATAAGCTGTTCAAAATTTTTGAAAAAATTAATAGGTGTTTAAAATTAAGTTTTTTAAATTTTTTGAAAATTTTAATTATACTTATAAGAATATTTGAAAAATCGTATTAAACTCCTCAAAATATTTTAAAAATTAATTAAATTACCTATTATTTTTTAAATGTCTCATTAAGCCCCTTAGTTTAATTCTAATTTAAAAAAAAAATTTAATTAGAGCCAAAATTATTAACTCGATAGGTGGTGAAGTCGAGGTAAAGAGTATGGGAATGATGATGGGTTGGTATATATGTAGAATGGAGTGGCATGGAGATGGAAAGAACCATTCGTATCCAGTCCTTAATTAGCTCCTCTCCCGCCTCGCCTGCCTCACTCTTCGCCCTCACTTTTAAATTTTAATGCAAAATTTGGAACCTGCGATGCGAGATGATGGATCCTCCCTTTCCGCTGTCCCCTTACACTTAGCACTCTCTCCCTCCCATTTCTCCCTTGCTTTTCATTCTCATTCTCATTTCCATTTTCATTTTTCTCTTCTGATCCATGTCAATCGACCTTCATTTTTCATTCATTAACATCTACTACTAGTAGTAACAGCCAACCTTTTTGATTCCTAATTAATAATGGATGAACATAACATCCAGGACGACGATAAGGACAAAGAGGCCCTTGCCGGCCTCTCCTCCGTCCCACCTCCCCAACGCAAGATGCATTCCTACAGCCAGCAGCTACGCGCCAACTCCGCGCATAAGCGTCACCACCAAGTCCGCAAGCACAGCCTAGATGACATCCCCAAGCCCTCCGACCATTACTACAACCACGAAGACTCTTCCGATGACGACATCTTCGCCCGAAATTCCAACAATGCCTCCGGTGAAGATTATATTATCACTCACTCTCAGAGGCTCGACCAGAACCTCTCCTTGGACAGTGGTTGCCCCCCCGATGATTCCCGCAATTTCCAGCCTCTGCCCGAGTTCATTGGCGCTGGAGGTACCAACGGTATTTTCAAGGTCCCTATGCGCGCCACCGTCCACCCTAGGCGCCCACCTTGCCTCGAGCTCAGGCCCCACCCTCTCAGGGAGACTCAAGTAGGGAAGTTCTTGAGGAACATCGCTTGCACCGACAAACAGCTGTGGGCAGGCCAAGAGTGTGGGGTTCGCTTTTGGAGGTTCCAGGACGCTTATCAACCTGGCCTTGGTACCAAAGTGAGGAGGGGTGATGAGGATGCTGCGCCCTTTCAGGAGTCTGGCAACACCGCCCCTACCATCTGTTTGCTGGTAGATAGCGCGAATAGGTTGGTTTGGAGTGGACACAAGGATGGAAAAATTAGGTCTTGGAAGATGGATCACGCTGCGGATGAACCTTCTCCTTTCAAGGAAGGCTTGTCATGGCAGGCGCATCGTGGTTCTGTTCTTTCTATCGTCATGAGCTCCTATGGTAATTATATTAACTAATCCACTATGTTTCTTTCTTCCTTTTTGTCCCCCGCTTTTCCAATTTTCTTGGCCATGATTATCAACTGCAAGGCTTCTCATATAAAATGACGTCATTTGAGTCGTTATATATATTAATGAAAAATGAACAAAAAGCCCTTTTTAACTTTTTAAGCATAATGCTTGGCTTCAGGTGACTTGTGGTCAGGTGGCGAGGGCGGTGTTATTAAGATTTGGCCATGGGAATCCATTGAAAAATCTCTCTCTCTTAGACCTGAGGAAAAACACATGGCTGCTTTATTGGTAGAGAGGTCATTCATAGACCTAAGAAGCCAAGTCACTGTTAATGGTAACTGTAGCATTTCTTCCTCGGATATCAAGTGCTTGGTTTCCGACCGTGTAAGAGCCAAAGTTTGGTGCGCTCAACCTCTTTCCTTCTCGCTATGGTACGCTTGGCCTATGATTATTAATTATACTCTCTGTATATGAGGTTAACATGTTGATATGTATTTATAAACTTCGCAAGCAAAGTTCTCCTCTACCATTCAGCACCGCTGCTAGTATCATACATGTGTTGAAAGCTTGAAGGATGTAATTTAACGGCAAGAGTAAATGTTTTATATTTAGTTTCCAATTTATATTGTAAGCCAGCACAATCTATTGATGACTGACTTTAATGTGCAGGGATGCTCGCACGAAGGAGCTTCTCAAAGTATTTAATATTGAGGGTCAGACTGAAAATCGTGTAGACATGCCATCTTCAGATCAAGGAGGCGCCGTAGAAGATGAGATGAAGGTGAAATTTGTTTCCAGTTCTAAAAAGGAGAAATCTGGGGGTTTTTTGCAAAGATCCCGGAATGCTATAATGGGAGCTGCAGATGCTGTCCGTAGAGTTGCAACAAGAGGAGCAGGGGCATTTGCAGAAGACAATAAGAGGACTGAAGCACTAGTACTAGCTGCAGATGGGACAATATGGAGTGGATGTACGAATGGCCTACTTGTGCAGTGGGATGGAAGTGGAGTTCGCTTGCAAGATGTTAGTCACCACCCTTGTGCAGTACAGTGCTTTTGTGCTTTCGGTGCACGAATTTATGTAGGCTATGTTAGTGGGATGGTCCAGGTGATGGACCTTGAGGGGAACCTGGTTGCCGGATGGATGGCTCACAACGGTCCTGTGATAAAATTGGCAGCTGGCGATGGCTATATCTTCAGCTTGGCTACTCACGGGGGTATACGTGGGTGGAGCATCTCATCTCCAGGGCCAATTGATAGCTTATTACGAACAGACCTAGCAGAAAAAGAACCAATTTACTCAAGACAAGACAATGTCAGGATGCTTGTAGGAACGTGGAATGTTGGTCAAGGAAGAGCCTCTCAGGAAGCACTCATGTCATGGTTGGGTTCTGTTGTATCAGACGTTGGCATTGTTGTTGTTGGCTTACAAGAAGTGGAAATGGGTGCAGGTTTCCTTGCAATGTCTGCAGCTAAAGAAACCGTAAGATTTTACCAATATCATGTCATCATCTATAATGTTCTCATCTGCCTGGTCTGTTACCTTGTTGAAATTACAACATATGTCCTATTCTACTGGTTCTTCATTAACATTTATTTTTGTATGCATTACTAGTTTTTATACATTCATTTAACATTGTCAAAACATTCCAAATCAATTAAATCAGAATATTTCATACATGGTTGTTAAAGTAAAAAAGAAAGGTTGATTAGATATTTCAACTGGTTTAAAGTCGTAGTAGTTGCTTATACGCATGTATTCTCTTCGATAAACTCTTGTACCTAAGTGTAGGTAGGACTCGAAGGGAGTTCTATTGGGCATTGGTGGCTTGACACAATTGGAAAGGCCTTGGATGAAAACACAACATTTGAACGGATGGGTTCTAGGCAGCTGGCAGGATTGCTGGTTTCTCTTTGGTAAGTGGCTATTACGTCAACATAACACCTTGCGTAAATTATCCTTTTGCATTTGCTATCTAAAATCATTTATAATAATTTTATTGTCACTCAGGGCAAGGAAGAGTATTAGAACACATGTTGGGGACATTGATGCGGCAGCAGTTCCGTGTGGCTTCGGTCGAGCTATTGGCAATAAGGTTTTCCATTTTGATTTTCATGTTGTCTTTAATGGACTTATGCGGGTTCAGTATATAAGATTTAAGAGTGGTGCAGGGAGGTGTAGGTTTGAGGATCAGAGTGTATGATCGGTTAATCTGCTTTGTTAACTGTCACCTAGCTGCACATTTGGAAGCAGTAAACCGCCGAAATGCAGACTTCGATCATATCTTTCGAAATATGTCCTTCTCCCGCTCATCGAATCTACTCAATAATGCAGCTGGTATGGTGCGATTACTGTTTTTCTGTTGCTCTCTTGCGTTCTCCACATATTTATTTAGGCTGCTTTATTCTTCTGGCTTGCCACTGGTGCTCTCTGTTGCAGCTGGAGCCTCCGCTGCTGTTCAAACGACTCGGGTCACAAATGTAACACCCTTGCCCTGCTCTATTTCATTCATATCTAGTTTATTATTTATTTAGTTATGCATGTTTCTTAATATTTCCTTTCACCTGTGTTTCAACATCACTACTACGGCTACATTTCCACAGGCTGCAGGTGTTAACACTGAAGAAACAAAGCTTGATTTAGCTGAAGCAGATATGGTTGTGTTTCTTGGCGATTTTAACTATCGCCTGTTTGGTATATCTTATGATGAAGCTAGGGACTTTGTTTCTCAAAGATGCTTCGATTGGCTTAGAGAGAAGGATCAGCTGAGGGCAGAGATGAAAGCGGGTAAGGTTTTCCAAGGAATGCGTGAGGCCATTATCAGATTCCCTCCCACCTACAAGTTTGAAAGGCACAGACCTGGCTTGGCAGGTACAACTCTTGCTTAACTCATTCACCTACTTAGCTTGCCTAGCCTTTCTACTACTAATCAACAATCGGTTTATTTCACCCATTTTTAAGGTTATGATTCTGGCGAAAAGAAGCGCATTCCTGCATGGTGTGACAGAGTGATATATCGTGATAACAAGTCTGGACCGGTCGATGAGTGCAGTTTGGAATGTCCGATAGTCTCCTCTATTTTACTGTAGGTTTCTTGACAAAGAGTGTTATGTTGTGGCGTTGCTTTTGATATCATTTCTCAAGTGCAATTAATGTGTAATTGGTTAGGTACGAGGCTTGCATGGACGTTACGGAGAGTGACCACAAACCAGTGCGTTGCAAATTCCACAGTACAATAGCACATGTAGATAGATCAGTAAGGAGACAGGCGTTTGGGGAAGTCTTGCAGGTGAATAAGAAAGTTAAGGCTATTCTTGATGAATTACGTTATGTCCCAGAAACAGTTGTTAGCACCAACAACATTGTCCTTCAAAACCAGGACACATCAATCCTCCGAATCACCAACAAATGTGAAAAGGATAAAGCTATATTTAGAATCGTTTGTGAAGGTCAGTCCACTGTGAAGGATGAGGAGGACACGGCTGAGTACCATCCAAGAGGCTCCTTTGGCTTTCCACGGTGGCTCGAGGTATTCCAACTAGTTAATCCTAGTCCAACCATCTTCAAGTTGTAAGAAAGTGGTGTTTGTTATCTTATGTGCTCCTTTTGCCTTAGGTTACACCAGCTGCTGGCATCATCAAACCAGAACAGTCTGTGGAGGTTGCGGTCCATCATGAAGAGTTCCACACCCTAGAAGATCTTGTTGATGGCATCCCGCAGAACTGGTGGTGTGAAGACACTCGTGATAAGGAAGTGGTATTGACGGTGTCTATAAACGGCAGTTGCTCAACAGAAACAAAAAGCCATCAGATCCGCGTGCGTCACTGCTTCTCAGCAAAGACAGTCCGCATCGACTCAAAGTCCAGCACCAGCAAGAAAAGCCAAGGAGGTAGCAGGAAGATCAGCAGCTCCTCAGATGCGATTGATGATTCCAGGAACTGACATAACCCTTGAAGCTAGAAGTGAGGTCTGTATGTAGAACATATATAGGGCAGATGTAGATGCAATGCAAGGCAACAACTGGAAGGAGCTAGCGCTGCCTGTGCTTGTGCCTGAGCCTGAGGCAAGGAGGTCTGTGGTTGCCTCAGTCATTCATTCCATTTTATTCACAACTCAAGTCAGTTTCTTGATGTAAATACTAAAAGAAGCATGGCAACTATTTGAGATGTTGGGTTGGGACTGTTGATTTGATTTGTTAAGTTGTTGTGGCTTCTTTTCTCTTATATTTAGCAATCCATATTCTTTTCATGTATTCACGGACTACTACAAGCATTCCTTGCTTGAAGGCAGCACAGTGTAATGTTTCTGAATGATTTATTTAATTTTCTATTTATTTATTTAACATGCAGAAGAAATAAGCTGGTTGCTGTCTCAATCAGTACTGCTAATATTTTTGGAGGCAAACAAATTTTTAACAAGATCAGCTGTACTGGAATCCCAGTGCGTTAGAATATTTAGGCAAAAACTTTTTCAATCGCAAAGCAAGCTTGAGTGGGGGAGAGTTTGGATATCCTTTAGTCCAACTTTAAATCACTCAACTTGTAACATTTTGATACCTGAATCAATTGTTGGATCCAAGCTATAAGGTGTTACATTCGTTGTCAGAGTAACTACGATCAATCTATATTCTATTTATATAAACAATTAAATTTCAAGCAATACATACATTAAATATGATATACATTCGTTTCTGAGTCATATACGAGCTTACGAAAGTTCTATTGCTAACCCGAGATTGAATTAGGACCAATTTGTAATGTTTTCAAAGTTTTGAGTTGATATCGCGACAATGAAGGTACCTCATTGAGATGCCACATACTGACTTGACCTCGTCATAATGACCATTACTTGACGTTGTGGCGTGGCATATGGGCTAGATCTTATCGCAACGAAAAATGTTCAATGTTGTAAAGTGACATACTATTTTTGAATGGTCAAATTTTGGTACCTATTTTTATCATTCATATGTTCAAATTATCCCTTCCATTTAATCAAATAAACAGCATACCATAATTCAATACTCCATCCTTAACAATTAATACAATTTATGCCTAAATATCACTACCATTTTACCATTTAATTCAAGCATACAAGTAGTTAACATATTACTAACTATTTAGCCCATTTTAGCCAATTCATGTATACAAGTTAAACTTAGCATCATCTCATGTAAATAAAATATGCCAAAATCATATATATATAACTATTTCATTATGCCATTACTCAGAAACTTTCAATTCTAGCTTCCAAAAATTCACAAGATAATATATTATACAAAACTCGACTTAATCTAGGTACATGCCATATAACAAACAAAAAGAGACTTTACAAATTTTGATGAGTTTAGGATCTCTGGCTGGATGCTGGAGTCACTACTCAGAATCTCGAAATGTACCTAAACATGCGTACGAAAAATAAACCGTACATCGAGTAATAAAATTCAGTGATATTTCCATGATTTAAGTCAAAATGGTACAAGTTAAATAACTTGCACATAAAATACCAAGTTTTCAATTCAAATATGATATTCATCCAATCAATATGCCAATCATACCAAGATTTCAATCCATATACCAATTAGCATATGCAACTAAAGTACCAACAATACTATATGAATCAAAATATGCAACTAAAGTACCAACAATACTATATGAATCAAAACATGCAACTAAAGTACCAACAATACTATATGAATCAAAATATACATGTTTCAATTAACCAATCTAATAAATGTATCATATTAACATATTAGCATGATTGATATTCACATTTCTATTTGATTCATAACATATAATCATATTAACATACCATTTTCGAATCAAATCGATTGATTCGTCATGTTTTCACATTGACCCTCCGAGCTCGTATATCCAATCCGCATGATCTTCAACATGCTAACAATATTCATATATTATAACTTATCTTTGTATCACCAATTGTTGGATCTCGTGCCCTAAGTGTAGTATTTTCGTTTATGTACACTTGTAATTCTTTTTGAATAGATTGGTTAATAAAATAATTTCATTAATTATATTAATATACTTTGTATAATTGTCCTCATGTGGTTTTTGCACGTAAAGCAAAATAGAAGCAAATGTTGCTTACTGGTAATCCAATGTTTAAACTAATACTAAACGGTGTTACGTGGTCGGATCGTAATACGAAAAGACAGCTTGTATTAGTAGACCTTCGGATTAAAATCCGATTTCACATATTCATTAGGGACCTCCTACTTTCCATTCTTACTAAAATTTCATAACAATTTTTCTTTTTATTCAATTTGGTCTCCAATGTACGGAATCAACAATTAAACTTTAAAATTTAGTCTTTTTCTTAAACTAACTGTGGGAACTGATCCTAGATAATAGATTTTTTTTCTTCGCTCAATAAGTCGATTATAAAGATCGATGAACAACCTCAAACTTTCTAATTCTTCTTTAGTAGTAAATTAATTACGGGAACAACCTAACAACTAACCCTCTCCAAGCAAATAACCTTGAAAGTAACTTCCTCGATCTAATTCCTCAGCTACCTTACAAACTAAAATAACCTAGCTCAAATTAGCGACTTCAATTATGCGAGTTGTATAAACTTGATCATTAACTCCCTTGATGGATCCAACCACTCACTCAATTATTCAAATCAATTTGTTATTCATTGAACCAAATACGACAATTATGAATCGTACCAATTCACGAATGGTATGCCGTCTAACACTGAACCGAGTACCCTTTCTTGATTTGATGTTAAAAGTTGTGAGACGATTGAGTCTATCTCCTAAATCGGAGAATTAATGAATACCAATGTGAAAAATATTAAGTGCAAATTCAAAGCCTCAAAGTTCAAACACCAGATCAATTATCGGCCTAAAACTAGATCAAAACCATCTATTTAAAATAAAAATTATTAAATAAAATAAAAAAGAAAACAAGTTTTGGTGGGTGTAGGTTTCGCCTCCCCTTTTTCAACTCATGTAATTTTTTTTCTCTCTCTCTATATTATTATAATAATAAAATAAAACCTAACAATTTTTTGGGTGGCTATAGGGTGAGCATTCGATCGAGTCAAATTGAATTGAGTAAAAAATTTCGAGTTAGTCGAGTTGACGAATTTTATTTTAGCAACCAAACTCTGAAATTTTTTCGAATCAAATCGAATCAAGTCAAATCGAGTCGAGTTAATGAATCTTATTATTTATACTCAATGTTGTGTTTACATGGACCAATTATTTAACTAGTAGACGAAGTACCAGATTATTTAACTACATAAATAATATAATTGTTAACTTAATGGGTAAACATTTATCAAATCGATGTAGTTTTACTTTTTTTCCTATTCGGATTTTTGGATAACTCAAATATGTAATTCATATTTGAGTTAAACCAACAAAATTGATTTTTTATTCGAGTTGATCCGAATAACTTAAACTATTTAATTCAAAACTTGAAGTTTTTATAAAATTTTTCTACTCGAATTGGATTTTACTCATTCCTATAGTTAGCTGTTCGCCTCCCCCTCTATTAATTAATGGATATAATAATGTGCCATTAGAGTTATTAGATTTTACAAGTAGAAAGAGGCTGACAAGTTTTTTTATAGGCATATAGTAAAATATTTTAAAAATAAATATTTTAAAAAAAGAGACGCATGTTAAATTTTTTAAATTGCTTTTGAAAAAAAAATACACGGGTAGTGTATCAAATATTAGCCCCAATAATAATAAGCTAATTTAATAAAATCCTAAAATAAAAAGAGATAAACTTAAAAATGACGAGAAGTCTTAATAGAAATAATAATAAAAAATTCTAAGATCTTTCTCTTACGCGCCAATTCGAGTTTTCGTGTCAAATCTTTTGTGCATTCTAAATATTTGCTTGTTTCCCGACATATTAGACAATAATTGTGCTTACATAAGAAATGATCAATTAAGTGTCAATTTAAGTCAAATTCATATCCAAAATTAATTAAAATAAATAATAATGATATTTCAATTAACCGCATTATCAAATTCCCCTCCCTCACTTAGTCAATGCTTAAGTACTCAAGTATTTCTTGCATTTATCAATCCAAACATACTATGATAATTCAAGTCAATTTAATCACCACAATCCCGAATCCAATCAAGCAAATAAAAATTAGTAAAATATCGATCCCAAACTATCTTTCTCAAGTTAACACATCGATTCACAATTCAATTAAACACATAATTATCAAATATTCTCACAATGAGGCTCCATAATATCATTTCATGCTAACTTGTCAATATACCAAAATTAAATAAAAATTTGCAACCATAAATAACCATTTGTCCCATTTCTTGTGTTCATTTCTCTCTTTTTCCCCCCTAATTAAAAAGCTTATCTAGAGTGTCACTAAATCTTTTTACGCGAAGAAGGATGACAACCCAAGCACCCTACCTCGATTACTCAACTTGTCACATCTCTAAATGACTACTAGCTTTAATCATAATTGTTAAGACTATCAGAGTAAGTGAATTGCTTAGAAACGTTACTCAATCTTTTAACGTAAAGACAGATTACAACCCAAGCACTTGACCTCGGTTACTCAATTGATCACAATTCAAAGACTTTACTCATAATTTAAACAATTAAAGGAATGTTTATCGATATTTTTTTTTCAATTTTTTTTCTCAACAAAATAAAACAAAATTTATTTACGGCAATAAAAATCATGCAAATAAGGTGTCTAAATCAAGTTAGCAAAAATAAAGTATAATGGAAGATTCAATTTTGCACACAATATCATCTCAATTAATTAGGCGAATTTAATTGTTTTCTTATCAAAATCAAATTACAGAATCAGAAATTTTCTAATGTTTACATGATTCAAATAGTTGACAAAGTGAATCTTGAATTTTCCCGAATGAAAATAGCATATGCAAGAATGTGAAAAATACAATTTATACTTTAGGGACGAAGCAGGTAGGAAGGTTTTCGTGAAAGCGACCATATTTATCATCCCTGTGGGCACTGAATCCATTGTTTAACCTCAACCTACAAAGGAAAACGAAATTAACTATTTAATTAAGATGAAAAAAATGAAAGAAAATGAAAATGAAACAAGGATGCTGAAAACAAAAATAAGGGAAAATTGAAAATAAAACGGGAAAAATATAAAATAAAATAAAAATAGATTTTGGACTTTTGAGTGTCGATGGTGGTCGGAGGTGCAGATCAGGGCTGTTGATTCGGGTGGGTCGATGGAGGATGGTGGCGAGGTGGTCGTGGGGTGGGGGACTTGGGAGGGTCGAGTGGTGCTGGGAACAAATTGGGAAAGAGACAAATTTTGATTGGTTGAGTGCAATTTGACTTAGTCAAAATTCTCAATATATATATCATCTTTTTTTTTTTTGGTAAAATACCAAAAAAGTCATTTTTTTTTAAATTTACCGAAATGGGCCAGGTATTTTATTATTTACCGGAATGGGCTCTTTTTTCCTAAATCGCGTTCACGTCAGCGCAAAGTCAGGGGACGTGTCAGCAAATCGCGTCCATGTTAGCGCGCTTTGCTGAGGTGGAAACAAATAGCGTCCACGTTAGCGCTATTTGTGCCCACGTCAGCAAAGCGCGCTGATGTGGATGCGATTTGTTGACACGTTCCCTGACTTCGCGCTGACGTGGACACGATTTAGGGGAAAAAGGGTCCATTCCGATAAATAATAAAATATTGGGCCCATTTTGGTAAATTTAAAAAAAAAAGTGACTTTTTTTGGTATTTTCCCTTTCATTTGTTCGACGGATATGTGCTGCTTATCAAGACGAGTCAATTCTCCGGCCATTGCTGAAATCGTACAAATTTTTACGATTTAAAAAAATTTAAAAAAATAATTTTTTAAAATTATTTAAAAATAGGGATTTAAGAGGAAATTGAGAGCAAATTGAGATTAAATATGAATTTGAGAGAAATTTGGAAGGAATTTGAGAGTAAATTGAGAGTAAATTGAGAGGAAATTTGAGAGAGGATTAGTTTGTGAAAAAAAATAAAGGGTGGGGGTATTTATAGATTTTTTTTGACCCGTTGGGGGGGCAACGGTAAAAAAAATGACTATTGCACTGTTCACGCGAGGGAAAATCGCGTCCCCAGGGGCGCGCTACGTGGCAGCAAATCGCGTCCACTTCAGCGCGCTTTGCTGACACGTCCCCTGACTTCACGTTGATGTGGACGCGATTTAGGGGAAAAGGGCCCATTCCAGTAAATAATAAAATACCGGGCCCATTTCGATAAATTAAAAAAAAAGTGGATTTTTTTGGTATTTTGCCCCTCTTTTTTCCCATCAACCTTTCTTTTTTCTTATCAAATATATATATTTATAAAATCAGCACATAGAATTTTATACATCACTATTGCAGTAAACATGGATAATACATATCATGGGATGCTTGGAATCTTTTATAAATAAGAAATTGATGATGAAAGAATATGTATGAGTATGAGGATAAAGTTCAATTATGAGATTGAGACGAGGCATCGTTGTTGTTGTTCCTTCATATTCTTAAGCTTAAAGCTAAGGCAAGCGTTGCGCAAAAGTCACAACATGATAACAGAACAGCTGAAAACATGAAATTTGGTAGCCGGGGGAGGATCCCAGCCAAACCCAATCCTAATGTTAATGCCCAAAGCCAATGGGGGTGACGCCCTTGTTCCATGCTCGCACATGCTTTTTGCCAGTTGCTCACGTTAACTGCATGAAAACACTTCTCCTTGTTTTCTTAAATTATATATTCATTTTGTTTTATTGTATTAAATATTTAACTACTAAGAAACTAACTATCCCTGGAAATCTGGAAATCTCTAATCTTAAGCAACGTCCATCTCATATACCTCCTTTGGAGCACTGCTTGCATGCCCTCTTCCTTCATTTCTTTATTCTTTTTTTGTTAATGTTTTCCTTTCCTTATTTTCTGCTTCCTTTTCCTCGCTCGTATCTCTTCCAACCATACTGCTGATCGGTACATTAACATATATATATATCGGATAGAATGTTTTAATACTTCGAAGACTTTGATATCAGTTTATCAAGAATATCTTTTTCTAGTATTATTCGTTTTAGAAAATCCGACGGTATAGAACTCGCCATGTGCATAACTAATATTGTGTAAACATAGATCAAGTGATTACTTACACATTATCACCTTTCTTGTCCTACAAAGAATCGCAACGTGTCAACAAAATGACAACCAAGCGCTGAATTGATGCTAATTTTACTTGATAAATGTGTTATAGATTTACATTGTTATCGTGATATCTTAGGATACGAATCAAGCAAATAGCGGCTGCATGCCATGCATGCATGGACATATCAAAAGACCAATCCCCACGTAATCGGCAAATAGATCAACAATTTCGGCGTGACCAAGTTGCTTTATTCACTTTGTAGTTAATTACAACCCATTGCGTTTCCAGTTAGACTCAATCAGTCTTTTATAAATACCCCTTTCAGTTCTCGTATCTTCTCATCCCCCCAACTCCCTCCTCTCTTATAGAAACCACTACATTTTTATATCACCCAGAAGGACAAAAGAAAAAAAATGGAACAGGCAGCCAAATCTATTGTTTTTCTTGCATTTGTTCTACTTTTCTTCCCTTCATCTGGGGTAGCTGATCCATTGACTTATAACGTTCTTAACTATGGAGCCAAACCCGATGACAATTTTGACTCAACCCAAGCCTTGGTTGCTGCATGGACTTTGGCCTGTGGCTCCATCAATCCCGCAACTATTTACGTCCCGCCTGGGAGGTTTTTGGTGCGCAATGTTGTTTTTCGTGGACAGTGCAAGAACAATGGTATTGTTTTTCGTATCGATGGCACGCTTGTTGCTCCATCGGATTATAAGGTTATTGGAAGTACCGGAAACTGGCTTCTCTTTGAGCATGTAAACGGTGTTTCGATTTACGGTGGGATAATTGATGGTCAGGGCACTGGCTTATGGACTTGCAAGAGGTCAGGCAAAGGCTGTCCCAGCGGGGCAACGGTGAGTTTGACTACAATTCCTTGCACACATACATGCATTGTATATATATATATATCCTTCAATTTGACTCCATTTCTGCTTTTTTAAAATTTGATTATTTGGCTTTGCAGTCCTTAGGCTTCAGCAATTCGCGGAACATTGTAATAAGAGGATTAACATCGCTAAACAGCCAAATGTATCATATTGTCATCAATGGTTGTAACAACGTAAAAGTGGAAGGTGTAAGAGTGTCAGCCTCTGGGAATAGCCCAAACACCGATGGCATTCATGTGCAATCATCGAGCGGCGTCACCATTCTGAACACCAGAATCGGAACAGGCGATGATTGTGTCTCGGTTGGGCCCGGCACCAACAATTTATGGATTGAGAAGGTGGCATGTGGACCTGGCCATGGGATCAGCATTGGGAGTCTTGGGAAGGAAGTTGAAGAAGCTGGTGTGCAGAATGTGACTGTTAAAACAGTTGCATTTACTGGCACTGAAAATGGGGTGAGAATAAAGTCATGGGGGAGACAAAGCTCTGGTTTTGCTAGGAACATACTTTTTCAGCATGCAGTCATGACCGATGTCCAAAACCCCATCGTCATTGATCAACAGTACTGCCCAGATGAAAAGAACTGCCCTGGTCAGGTACATATTAACATAAATTAATTAAATTTATAACGGCTGGGATTGATTAATTAAATTAGGAAATGAATTAACACAGGTTTCGGGAGTAAAAATTAGCGATGTGACATACCAAGACATCCATGGAACATCAGCGACAGAAGTAGCAGTGAAGTTTGATTGTAGCTCAGAATATCCTTGCAGTAATATAAAGCTGGAGGACGTGAAGCTCACTTACAGAAACAAAGCAGCTGAAGCATCCTGTAGTAATGCTGATGGAACCGCTTCTGGTTTTGTTCAGCCCTCAAGCTGCTTGTAGTAATATTTATCTTCAAAACTATCCACAAACGCCTGATTTTTTTTATCCATAAAAATACCATAAGGACATGAATTTCAAATACCATTTCACTCACGATTATTGCGATTAGAGATGTTTGTAGTGATTATAGACACAGAATGAAATTCGGAATTCAAAATTGAAGTACAAGTTCATTAATTTAGTTTTTTAGTTGAATTTAGATTTCGAGTTTTGTATCTATTTTCAATTTAGTTATCTTTGACCGTTGATATAATTAATGAGTTAATTAAGTATTAAGTCAAAAATTATTTTCAAGAAAATAATAAATATTAGGTTGGAATATGCCCCAATTATTAGCACAGTCTTCGTACATTTAAATTTAGTCCTACTTTTATTTTAAAAATTTTAATCTTTCTACTTTTTAGATTTAAAAATGATAAAAGTTTATATTACATTACATAACGAAATAACCTTTTTGACCGTCTAAGGGTTTTTAGACCTATGTTGACGGAAATATTGTTTTTAGTGACAGTTTCTGAGCCGTCACTATATGATAATTTGTATGTATCTAAGTTTTTTTATTTCAAAATATCATGCCCATAAATTTAAAAAAAAAATTTTTAGTAGTGTTAATAATTAGACTCAAATCTTAAAATCTAAAAAATAGTAGGACTAAATTCCAAATGTGTGAAACATATAGAGACTTGGAGCCTATTTTAACCTAAATATTATTATAATTTATAATGATTTTTTTACTATTTTTATCTTCTAATATTTTTACGTAAAACATTTAAATGAATGAACAAAAAACCACTACTTAACATAAATTACATATTGATGGTCATTAAACTAACTATAATTACGACAAAGGCAAGCGCACCTATCAAACAATAGTATAACTATGGTGAGAAGGGAATAACATATCCACGAGGACTAAAAGTATCGTATCCACGAGGACTAAAAGTATCGTATCCATGAGGACTAAAAGTACTAGTAATTACTATTTTTCTATTATTTAGCCGATAAATTGAAGGAATTGTTTTAATCTAAATTTACTAATCTAAATTAACTAAGAACGCGACAGAGAGTGAATTGGGAAAAATAAACGAAAATAACCAATGAGATAGACAATACCCGGGAAAGAATCCACCTAGACTTCACTTATTAATTTGAATCTGAATTAAACAATTTATTCACTTGCGCCTTAATCCGTAGAAATCCCTAAATTATGTTAATATCTCTTTCGAGAGTAAGAACAACTGACTCTAGGTTGATTAATTGAAATCTCTTTCTAATTAAAACTCCTATTGTCGCATTAATTCGATCTATAGATTTTCCTATTAGATTTGACTCTAATCCGGTAGATTTATGTCGTCCTATTTCTAAGATTGGATGCAACTCCACTCAATTATGCTAGATCTACTCTGAAACAGGGATTTTTGCTCCACTGAAATAAACACATTAAACTTGAATCAATATCTCAAAAATATTAAAATAAGAAATAAACATACATAATTGAGAACAAGAATCAAATATTTATCATGTAATTCAGAAATCAAATAATAAGATCCATCATAGGTTTCATCTTCCCTAGATATCTAGGGAATTTAGTTCATAATTTGGAATAAAATCATCTCAAAGTTAGGATAACAACAAGATATAAAGAAACCCAATAAAACTTCTAAGGAAATTGAATGAAGATCTTCAATCTTAAAGGAAATCCGCTTCTGAGTTGAATCCGGTGGCTTTCTTCGAGTCTTTTCTTCGTTCTTCTCTGTGTATCCCCTTAGGTTCTCTTCTAATATGTATTTATAAACTTTAGAATGCTCAGAAACTCTAAAAATTGAGTTTTTCTGCGTAAAAGAGAAGCAAGGTGTGAAATTGACACGGGCTGACACATGGGTGTGTGGCCAACCCGTGTGGTTCACACAGGCGTGTGCCCAACCCGTGTGAAAATGCCCAGGCCATGTGGATCTTGAAAACAACTATTTTTGTCCAATTTTGGCCCGTTTTTCGCTCCTTTCACTTCCCTATGCTCACCTAAGTATAAAACATGGATTTAAAGGATTAAAAGCATCAAATTCACTAATTTACATGATAAATCATCCAAAAACGCATCAAGAATGAGATTAAAAACATGTTACTTTTATGGCTTATCACATATTCAAGAATCGGGATTGAGATTAAGAAAATTTCATATATAAGTTCTTTATCTCTCCACCTATGATCCAAATACCTTTTTTCTATTATATATTTTTTTACATAAAATTTTTCCTTCCTCCCATATCATGGGTGTGACATTATTCTTGTTATTATGTCTTTAACTAAGTTGGTGACATAAATTAATCAAGCACTAATTGGAAAAATACTTAAAATTATTCTTTTAAAAAGTAGCAAATATCATTATAGGTGTTATGAATATCTTATTAAGTGGATGTCCATCATGATCAAGATAAAGTTTTAATGTACTTTAAATTCTAATAAAATTCTAATAGTTATTAGAATTAGATCTCTACTTCTTTTATACTTCTTATGCCTATAAATGAAGACTCTGATGAAGCATTGTAGTCATCCCTTTTGATCAACAATGTTATCAGCACGATGATTCTCAATTTTTTTTCTTTTAAAATCTTTCGAAGTCGTCCCCCAAATCCAATTCCTCTTTCATCTTAAACTTTCACCCTTACAACTTCATCTTCAAGATGTTGAAAGATTCAATCTCATAATGGATCATGGTGATGACGATGATGTTAAATATCTTCAGGTATATTTTACTATACTTTATTTATTATATCATGTTTATTATAATTGAAGACTAAGAATGACAACATGAACAGATAGATTCTGATTTAAAATCTACGCATGTTTGCGATGGTGATTATGAAATAAAGAATCTATTGAGACGTTTTTAAGTTCGTCATAGTAAATCTATTGCATTCCCAAAGTGGATGCAAACATAAAGAAAATAAAAGATATAACTATGAACCACTAAAAGTGGGAACATAGTAATAAATAAGAGAACATTGAGAGTTCTCAAGATAACTCTTCAAAGGGTAAAGATAACTTATGTTTTATCAATGTGATATGAAATATTATTGGTCACATATGTGGCGTATGCCCAAATATTTTGTTTCTGTTAATATTCATTGAGGAATGATATGAAAATGTAGTAATGAATTTTATCATTATAGATAGAAAATATTTATCTTATTTGGTACTGAAACAAATCAATATTATTCCAATATTTGGTAGTACAAAATTAGTCGAAAGCTCCAGAAGAGCTAATATATTAATAACTTGTGATGGTTAATCCATTAGTTTTAAAATATATTCATAATGGATCTTATATTGAGATTGTAAATGAGGAAAATATTATATTTCATATGAATAAAAAAGGGGATTGGGTTATTAATTTTTATTAATTTTATAATTTTTGTGATATTCTTTTGTCATCATCCCTATTAAAGGGGTTGAAAGCAAAATATTTGATCGTGAAAGATCTACTTATGAGTAATAGAATATGATAATTCTATCTAAAGCTCGTTATGGTTGGATGCACCTGAAGTTGCAAGTTTTTTTAAAAACTGAGTATAATTCTATAGTATTCAGAATAAGTTCTCAATTAAAATTACGTAGAAAAATATTACTAATGAGAACTCTCAAAGTTTGCTTTTAATATATTTTTGGGTATTTGAAGATTTTGACATATTTCCTGAAATGAATACTGTATTTAATTATTTGGAAATTATATTTATTGACTTAGTGGCATTATAGACTTCACATTGATTTAGACATTTCCAGTAGTAAATGTCACAATATTACTTATATGTGGATACAAAGTAAAATGAATGATAGTAAAATTATTAATTTGTTACAATTTAGTACAATTGAAACACATATTAAAGTAAACTAGAAGTTTACTGATACAAATGCATTTACTACTTGGCGTGACCAGTTAGATCATCCTGGATCATATATAATGCGAAAATTAATTAATAATTCATATTGACATTCATTAAAGAACCAGAAGATTCTTTAATTTAAAAGAATTCTCATATGTTGCTTGTTCTCAATGAAAATTAATTATTAGAAGCTCACTAGCTAAAGTTAAGATTTAATGTCTTGCATTTTTTAAACGAATATGGGTCCATTCATCCACCATGTGGATGGTTTTATATGATTTTGGTAGATGCATCTACAAAATAATCACATCAACTTGCAACCTGTCATTTGCAAGATTGCTTGTTTAAATAATAAATTTTAGATCATGCAATTAAGACAATTCATCTTGCTAATACTGGTAAGTTTACATCTCAATCTTTTATTGATTGAGTTTGAAAAACTTTTGTAAAAATTTGTTATTTATGCGCATAATGGTTTAGAGAAATTATTGATTGAACACTTTTGATTAATATCTAAATCATTACTTATGAGAACTAAACTTTCTATTTCAACATGAGATTATGTTGATTTACGTGTTGTACACATCAAGCCAATAAGTTATAAATACTTCTCATTACAATTGGTTTTTGATCAAGAGCTAAATATTTCTCATCTTTGAATTTGTGTATGTGTGTATATGTTCCAATTACTCTACCACAACGCATAAAGATAAGTGAATCCTCAAAGAAAGTTGGGAATAAATATTAATTACAAGTTTCTTTGTATTATTAGATGTTTTGAATGTATTGGAGATTCAATAGTTTTCCCGACATTAGGGGAGAGAAATAATAACTTGTAATGAGCTAGAGGGAGAATAATTTGAACCAGAAGTTTAATATGGATAACGCATCACAAGTTAACTGTTAGATGTATTTACAAACTTAATGAGAATAACCAAGTGTTATATACCATCTAATATTTTAATTTGAATCAAAGTTCCAGTAGGACAATCAGTTAGAATAAATAATAGATTGATCGGTTCTAAAGATGAAAATTCTTCTAAATGGTCATATAGTAGAGGTGGCTGCTCCAGAAGAGACCCAAGACATAACTAATAAGTAAAACTCCAGAAGATCCAGCTACCTGAAACTAAATTTTAAAATAATGAAAATAAGATATCTCGATAAGTTATATCAATTCGATAAAATGTGGAACCGAATAATTAAAGTGGTCGACAATGATTTTGCATGCAATATTATTATTGAAATAATGAAATAAAAGGAAGATCTTGAATAAATCTATTGAGAAATATAGATATGAAATAAATTGATCAAAATAGAAAGACGCAACTCAAGTACAATTAAATTCATGGAGTTTTTGGACCAGTAGTCAAAATATCTAAAGGTATAAAGCCAGTGAGGGTGCAAATGAAGTAGTTTTGCAAAAGCGGAATAAAAATATGAATTTTTTCGCTAAGTACTGGAATTGATTATGAAAAAATATAATATTCTTTTGTGATGGATGCAATAACCTTTAGATATATTATTAAATTGACAATTCATAAAAGATTTAACTTGCATCTAATGGTTGTTGTTACAACCTTTATAAATCACTATATAGTAAAGTTTATATTAAAATCCTTGAAAGATTTAGGATGCTAGAAGCATATTGAAATTCTCGAGAAAATGTTCATTTATATGAATTGAATCTCCTGAAGAGATCAAAATATATTTCCCCAAAATTTCTCTCACTAATGACTTTTAAAATAATGGTAATATAAATGCTTATCAAATACGTATATGAGAAAATATGTGATGTTTTCATGAGGAGTAAATACGCATTGCACTCTTTTTCCCTTAATCGAGGTTTTGTCCCATTAGGTTTTCCTAGTAAGGTTATTAATGAGGCAGCATATTATGCGTATTATAGATTGTGTACATTTTTTTCCTTTATTAGGTTTTTATCCCACAGGGTTTGTCCTATTAAGGTTTTATGAGACACCTTATCTACCAATGGACATCCAATGGGAAGTGTTATGAATATCTTATTAAGTGGATGTCCATCATGATCAAGATAAAGCTTTAATGTACTTTAAATTCTAATAAAATTCTAATAGTTATGAGAATTAGATCTCTACTTTTTTTATACTTCTTATGCCTATAAATAGAGACTCTAATGAAGCATTGTAATTATCCCTTTTGATCAACAAAGTACATTCTCTATTGCTTTCATATTTTCTTTATTCTTTATTCTCTCCATCTCTCTTTATTTTTTTAACAATAGGGATGCTTTTGTCTTTTTAATTTCTTTATAAAATTTATAAAAATTAATTTAAATCAAAAATAAGTCTAGAGAAAAACTTCAAAATCCTAAAATAATAAACTATAATCTAGTTTTAATCTATAGAAATTATTATTTATTACATATTGTTATTTAGATACAAGAAAATAAAATAGAAATAAAATTAGTTATGTAGACACCTTCATTCCAAGTTGCTCAATATATGGGAGTGAGTCATTTAGTGCATACAATTCTTATGCCATATGCTGTCTTTCAAATACATACATTACTTTTAAATAATTTTTTAACAACAATGTAATTTTTTTCAAATTAATAAAATTTACAATTCCTTCTTTGATTTATGAATAGGCTTAATGCTTAATTTGACTCCGGAATTATATTTATTTTTTCATTTTAGTATTTATTTATTTTTCATCTTAATTTAACACTTGAATTATCATTGTAACAATCCGATAGTCATGGGGGTCGAAAAGTGCATTTCTGAGACTCCGTTACCGTAAATTGGACTTGTAAATATTTATTAAAAATGTCTATGAAGCTAGTTGTGTAGTTAATTAGGTTTTGGTTAAGTGAATTTGCATGAATTAAGAGTAATTAGGTATAAGAACTAAATTGCATAAAGGGTGAAAGTTAAATTATAGATTAAAGAATAATTAAAAGGACTAAAGAAGCAATTTTGCCATTGACTTTAAATGAGGCGGCATAAAGTTTAATATTATTATAAAATTTAAGTTAATATATATATTATAATATAAAACTTTAAGAATTAAGTAAATATATAGAATATAATAATAAAGTAAATATAATAAGTAAATGAAATAAAAAGAGAAAGAAAGATACAAAACGAAACAGAAAGGAAAGAAAGAAAATAAAGAAAGAAGAAATGCAAGGGCTTAGGGACTTTTAAGGTTTAAAGTTCAATTGGTTAGTTAATTTAGTTCCTTTTTTTGTAATTTTTATATTTTTGGAATCTTGGTGTTAAATACTACCCGACCCATGTTAAAATTTTAGAAATTATTAAGTTTTTAAGTGATGTTTATGTTGAATAATTTTTGTATTAGGGATTAAATTGATATATTTTTAAGTTAGAAATGAAAAAAAGGATTGAATTGTAGAATAAATTGTAAATTTTGAGTAATAGGGACTAAATTGTGAAAAATCCAAAATTTAGGAATTTAAGTGAGATTAGGGAGTTAAATTTAGTTTAAAGTAGAATTTGTATGAAAATATAAGATTAATTGTGAAGAAATAAAGTTAGTCCCGATTTAGGGACTAAATTGAAATTTAGACAAATATTGAGTAAAAATTTAAATGTTAAATATGAGATTGAATTGTGTTGTATTGATGAATTTTAATTGTTTTAATTTCGTAGCTAACGTTGTACCAGAATCCTCGACTAAAAAGGGAAAAGATAAAGTCGACGGGGAATAACTCGAAATTTTTAGTTTGTATTTCTATAATCTGAATCTAATTATTAATTGTTGTATTTTGATTTAATGCTTATGGTAAGTGGTTGAGGTGAGTATTTGGCATTTGATATTGAATTAAATTCATATGTATATGTGATTATATGAAAAATTGATATTGGATATTGATTGTTTTTGAATTATGAAATTAAACCCTATTAATTGTATCGGGCTGAGTCGGATATAGATGGCATGCCATAGGATTGAAAGATTTCAGGGATTTTTTCGACTTTGAGTCGATGAGACACTAAGTGTCAATTTACTACTTCGGATTAATTCGATGAGGCACTAGGTGCCAATTTACTTCGATTTAGCCGATGAGACACTGGGTGTCAATTTATTACTTTTAATTATCCGATGAGGCATTGGTTGCCAAACTGGTGTGTTTTGGCTGGATCCGTGTATCCGTCCGAGTCTGAGTCGTGTTAATAGGGGTAATTAAATGAAATGGCATTATGATTGATATTAAATGATATTGTATGTGAAATGAAAATGGGACAATGAATTGAAATATGGATTGAGACACATGAATTGTGTATTCATGAATTGGATTTGGAATGAACAATATTGTTGTTTAAATGATATGTGTATCATATTGTGAAAAGCTATTATATAACAAATGATGAGAATTGAGTATAGTATGAATGATGTATTTATGAATTGAATATTGAATGACAAATGTCATTGTATGAATAAATGTGGTTTTTAATATTCAATTGTGCTTATAATTAAAATGTGCATATTATATTATATTGTCTTTAAATATTCGAATTATAGAAACACCACTGAGTTTTACTCAGCGTTCGGTTTTGTTTTCCTTGCGCAGGTTAAGTACTAAATTTTGATCGTCGATTCAGCATCCAACAATGATCCCGAACTCAAACGTGGTGATATTTTTCCTTTTATGTCGGCATGTACCTAGAGTGCCTAAATATTAATCATTTTGTGGATTGATTGTAAATAAGATTATAAGTTAATATTGGATGGTTATATACATATAAATATGTGTTTATCTTTGATGTCATATTATGGCAAGTTTAAATTAATGTTTAAATGAACATGAAATAGGTAAAATAGATTGAATTTGGAATGTTTACAAATTGGATTTGAATGATGTTTTATTGACATGTTTTGATGATATAATTGTGGTACCTATGAGGGTACATTGGTTACGCACCTAGGATGATTGTTTTGACATATTTTGGATGTGTTTGATTGTGTTTTGAATTGGTTAAACGAATGATTTTTGAGTTGCTTAGTGTTCAAGCTTGTAGGGAATGGTAAATTTGTTGTTAAAGGTACATTTTGAGTCCACACGACCTGACTACACAGGCATGTGACTGGACCGTTTGAGACACACGGCCTGACTACACGGGCGTGTGAACCCTACAGCTTTGAAAATTTTTAATATTTTCGAAAAATTCTCTAAGTTTCCAAATTAGTCTCGATTTATTTCTAACGTGTATTTTGAGCCTCGATGGCTCAATTAAGGGACTATATGTATGAGTTTAATTTATTTTTGATATGATTATAGATAAGAAATATTCGTAATTTAAGTCTGTTTGATCAATAAGCTTCGGTAATGCTCTGAAACCTTATTCCGGCGACGGATGTGGGTTAGGAATGTTACAATCATTCTATTATTTGGTTCAATCTATTTTTTTTGTAACAACGTTAAAAAAGTTTAACATATGTATCAAATGGAAACTTGACTTACTAAAATTAAAAGCATTAAAATTAAATTCAAAAATAGAAGAAAAAAATTTAAAATTAACTATTTAAAAAATACCTTTGATTTTTACTTGTTGACCGATATTGACTACCGTTAATCATCCATTGAATTTGAATTTTAAATATGTTCATAAATATCAATTTAAATATATATACTTTTTGTAATTCTTTAAAAAATTACTAAATTTATTTAAAAAATCTATATATTTTGATTTTTTTAATGTTAAACTTTTTCAATTTCTAGGATTTATATATTTTTTAGTTGAACATGTTTCTCTTTTTGAAATTCTGATTTATTTTTTTTAAAATTTTTAGAATTTAGAATTTTTGAAAAAAAAAGTTGTTATAAATTTCTAGAATACATGTTTTTGAAAATTTAAAGTTTTTTTTTACAATTTTCTAAAATTTAAATATTTTTTTCAATTTTATATATTATTCTAAATTTTTAAATTTTAAATATTTTTTTATAAATTTTTTTGAATTATTTATATATATATTGGGTATAATTTTTTTACATTTTAATCAATATAATATACATAATAGTAAAAAAAAGTAAAAAAGCCAACATGACACATTCTAATAGCGCCACATGACAATTTTGATTTTTTTAATTGCCGTGGGATAATTTGGGTAACTGGTGATAGTTTAAGTACCAAACTAACACAAAAAAATTTAAGTACGAAAGTGAAAAAAAAAGTATATAGTTCGAGGGCCAAGATGAACATTAAACCTTAAAATTAAAATGTCATATATATATATATATATATATATATATATATATACTGGAGCGAATTTTTTTATTGAAATGTAAAAATTCTCATATTTAATTGATTTGAGAAAAAAAAGTGTTTTTCTCTCTTTTTTTTAAAGAAAATTGATTCACTCAAATTATTAAATTTTCCCTATTAAATATTTCAATAATTGTAATTAAATACTATTTTTAAGGAAATTAAATACTATATCTTAAAATACTTCATTTTATAAAAGAAAGAAACACATAATTATCAATATACCAATTTTTGGCACGAGGTACTATAACCTTTATCACACCTATTGTGTTTCTAATCCTAAATTATTTTCCCTAGTTTTCACTCATAGATTTAAAATTATATTTTGAAAATAATTTTAAAGTTCTTTTTTGTAAAAGACTTTAATAGTAAAGTTTCCCTTCAACTATACCTTAATTCTCAGATTGGCTATAACTTTTTTTTTTGTTATAATTAGTCCTTAAATTTTTATTCTATCACATGTTATGACCCGTAAATGTAATGTTGTTAAAAATATCTATGTGACACTTTGAACAAATAAAATCTCAACATGTTGGAAAATTACTACTACAAAACAAAAACGTTAGCACTGACAAGTACAAATAATAAGGGATAAATAAATAAATAAATACTACACCATGGAGAACTACTGCCTTAAAAGCAATTTTGTCCTGATCAATGTAATTGGAAATAGACGTCGCCGCCAAGTTTAACATAGTGTTTCCAAATTCGTACACTCAAATGAGGAATATAGAACACAATTGGTACTATTCTTCTCTGAGGAATCGGGAAATAAGATAAAAGTAATGCTTTAAAGCTAGTCGAAAAAACTTGGTCAGAAAAATCACATTAGATTCAATTCCCAGGAAAGGTTGGAAATGTCACAGACGGTCCCACTTAAAATTCAATTTCCTAGACAAAATTTTCATCTAATGTATTTCATCTAATGTAATTTTAGTAATATGTCAAAGTTTTAGAGAGAAGAAAGATGAGAGAATCAAGAAGAATGAGAGAAGCTCTAATTTTGTTGCTTGTAAAAAATGAGGAAAAATGAATCCTATTTATAGGATTCTTAAAGGGCCAAAAGTGGTCCAAAAAATTTAACGGCCATATTGTAACGGTCAGATTCCAACGGTCATATTTTTACATTACCAAAATTCACTCACTAATACAAAAGAAATAATTTTTTTTGAAAAGACGGGAAAAATAGCAAGAGTGAAATTAGTTGCTTAAGTACTAATATTTGTTTGATTGGTAGTAATACATAGTGAAATGAGCAATTCTTCTCTTAACAAGTGAACGAATCTGAAACTTGTTAAAAGAAGAGTAAACTCATAACACACGACTAATCTCATGTCTAATTGTGTTTCGTGATAGATCAACAATTTAGCCAATATACCTCGGGATGTTAGTAAGTGCTCTAGAAAAATGGCCTAACGTCTTTCATAAAAGGTGACTAATCATTCACACCTACATAGGTGACTCCATCAAGTTTATCTCAGTATAGACCACCCGGACCAAGGCTATAAAATCATTAAGAGCATTTAATAAGCTCAACCTTTCAGTTTAAAAATTCAGTGAATTCATCAAGCCCGTCTCACTAGGACCACCCAAAACCTAGGATATGAATTCATTAAGAGCATTTAGTGGCTCATCCTATAAATTTGATAGGTTCATCAAGTTCGTCTTAATAGGATCACCCAAACTCTGGGTTATGAACTCATTAAGAGCATCTAGTAGTTCATCCTATATATTCGATGAATTCATCAAGTCCATCTTAGCAGGACTACCCAAACTTTAGGCTATGAACTCATTAAAACCAATGAGCTCATTCTTATGCATGTACATTGTAAAAAAAAGAAAACTATCCATCGCCAGAATAGAGTTATAAAGTATTACCGGAGTTTACAAATTAATTTACAAACATTTCATGTCATCAAGCATTCATATTTATAATCAATCAAAATCAAAAGATTAATGAGCTAACGTTGGCCGATTTAATTTATACATGCAATTATAACCAGAATCAAATCATCCAAAATTACCGATAGTACCAATGGATAATGTGATATATCTCCGACACAATCGAGCTTCCGATAATCATTTCAATGCATCTAATAATTATACATATTACCAATAATAATTCAATTCGAATAATAAAACACATATTTATATAATATTTATCACCAAATAACATTCACTTTAATTAAAATTATACAGAATATAGTTCAAACGAACTTACCAGGCTAAATTGCAGAAATACCATAATTCAGGGATATTTTGGTAATTTTCTATTTTGCTCGAATTTCCACCCAATCTTGATCTAAATTAATATTTCATTCAATTTATTAATTCAAATAATAAATCAATTCATTTCATGCAATTTGGTCACTTTTTGACATTTTTACAAAGTTACCCTTAAAATTTTACTTTTATTCAATTTAGTCCCTGAACCTAAAACATGCAAATTAACCTTTTTTAATGAAAACTCATGCTAGTTGAATAATCATATATTTTCCTCCTCCTCTCCATTTCACATCCTTAATGTATATAACATGCTTATATGTAACATTATCTATAATTTCACTATTTATTTATATGTTCATTCAAAACTGTCCACTTGAGTCATAGTCACTAAATTATTTATATCTTCAGCCACGAAACTCCGAATTAAGATCCGATAAATTTATATGAAACTAGAGTCACATATATTCTTACCATAAAATTTTTAGAATTTATGGTTTAGCCAATAAGTACAGTTTATTCTTTAAATTCATCCATGTTCTGCTGTCTGACAGTTTCAATCATTCTTCACTAAAAATTAATTATCTCCTCGTACGAGATTCAGATAGCGTTCCCATTTGTTTCTATTGAAAATAGACTCATTAATAATTTTAAACATATAAATTATAACCAACAATTATTTTTATACAATTTTTAATGAATTTCCAAAGTCAGAACAAGGGAACCCGAATTCATTCTGACATTGTCTCAAAAAATTTATTATATCTCATTATTTACAATTCCATTACTTACACCGTTTCTTCTATGAGAAACTAGGCTCAATAAAATTTAATTTCATAATTTTTTTCATCCTCTAATTCGATCTCCACAATTTATGATGATTTTTCAAAGTTAACCTACTGCTGCTGTCCAAAACTATTTTAGTGCAAGATGTTGATTATTAAGTTTATAACTCTCTTATTCCCTTTCTCTATTATATTTCTCATCACTTTCACTTATTTCCCTTCACTAATATATCAAGAACATAAGAAAACTCTACTATAACATCATTTCTATGCTTTTTCAATAATATCAAACTTAAAAATACATTGAAATCTTGATGTTCTTATCTTGTCCTATTAGTTTCAACCTTTAACTTGATTTTCTCTCTCCTCCAGCTTCTATTTCTTAAATCTAACTTGATATTCTAGCTCCTTGTTATCTTTCTCTCTTGATGGATATGGAAATTCTTTTAATTTCTAAGTGAAAATGGTGAGTATTTGGTGAAAGGACCAAATTGTAAAGAAAAGAAAACTTTCTTTCTTTTTCTTCTTCTTCTCACGTGGGAAAGATGATGATAATTCTTCATCTTTCTCTTCTTATATATTAAATACAATAATAATAAAATAATAAAATATCTCATTAAAATATTAATAAACTAATATTTATTTATTTAATTAATCTAAAATATCACCAACATCATCATTGCCTTCTAGATTTCTCTCTCTTCTAATTGACCATTTTGCCCTTTATGATCTTTTAAAATTTCATCATTGAGTCATCACTTAATTTGGTAAAATTGCGATTTAATCCCTCAAAAATTTTCACATTTTCAATTTGGTCCTAATTCATCCATTTTCCTTAGTTTCTAGATCATTCCATCCTTAAAATATTTACACTATTGGTCCTTCAAATTTTTCATCTTTACACTTTAATCCCTCAAATTTTGAGTATTTACTCTTGGACAACAAAACTTTTCTCACTTTGCGATTTAATCTTTTCTTGAATTAATATGTCATAATATACTTCCCAATGTTGTCATAACTCAAAATTTCTCTTTTTGTCACTTTATTTCCTTATTTTACTATAACAATGATATTATCTTACTTTCTTACTGTAATAATTTTCGGGGTATTACATACATAATGCGCATAGGGATATATAAAGATGTGCACTATGAGTTTATCCATGATTTCATTTGACCACATTGAACTTAGAAGACTAAGTTGAGTATCCACCATGAATTCCTCAACCAATAGGCTTACGACTCATCCCCCTCGACGAATAAATACTTAATCTTTGAATATTAATACTACCACTTAAGTATCGATACCAGACCCTATACTATGGATATCACAATCCAAAATTTAATATGATTGAAGATGGGTGATGAGATTTTGTGTATAATGATATTTATTTGTAAGAATCTAATAGATTTAAAAATTAAAGAATGACCACAATTGTAAATGTGTTAAAGTTGATCGTTGATACTTTTGGACATCGAATATGACACTCAATCCGAATAAAAAAATGTTACAATAACAATTTATGTGACGTATGGTGTATTCACTTCGCTTACCACATTTCTATACCAAAACGAAGACAATAACGCGGCTTTATCCAATTTATATTCTTGAGATTGTAACCAATATTTTGTATATGAAATTGAAAACATTGCAATGACATTAGATTGGATTTTTTTTTATAATATACTAATAAAAACATAAAAAAATCATTTGGTGTATGACTCTATCTATATAAAAATTGATTGAGATTTAGTTCAATTGTTATATTTATTATTATTGTAACATACCTAGAAGCATATAATATATTCAATTCATGTGCCTTTGATAAATTATGAAATATGAGTAATTTATATAATGTATAAATATTAGGGATAAATCTTAAAATTATATATAAACTTTGATTCAATATGTAATAAAACTTTGATTGTTGTTCACATGTATACTTGAAACTTTAATTTTAATTCAATTATATACATTTAAAGAAATAAATACATCATTTTATTTTTATACTAGATACATATAATTATTTGTGTATGTAATATATAAGCATAAAAAGATGCTATAATGGTAATTGTGTTAATAGTTTGTGAGAATTGAATCAAATCAAAATTTCATGTATAAAATTGCATAAAATCAAAGTTCATGTGTAATTTTGATATTTATCCCAAATTATTAAAAATACAAATCTTAAAATTAAAACATCTTCTAATAAAATTTATATATTTCAATAATAAAAAGGGTTAATATAATTTTTCGTCCTCCTTTCAAAAAGAAAGTTTTAGTCCTTAAATTTGGCAATTAGGACGACTTTAGTATTTGAACTTAGTAATGTAAAAGTTTGATTGTGACATTTTGGACTTTGATGATTTGGTACAATCTCGAAATACCGCATCATCAAAATTAGATAGAATCCAAGTTCAAAAGCCAAAATGCACCTAGTTGCAAAGTTGATGTACCAAAGTGGAAAAAAAAAGTATAATTACTCATGTGAACCTAATTATCAAGTTTAGGGACTAAAGTTATATTAATCCAAAAGAAAACCCCAAACTAAAGCATGGGTTAGAGACGGAGTCAGCCGATTCCTCCCTCAGTCGTCTCATTCTTTCTCTTCTCTGTTTAAACCTCAACGTCAATAACAAAGCACACCCTTCATCGCCTCCAATTCCATAGATTTTGTTTCTTCCGTCTCGAAGATTTGATGTCATTTCATGATTTACGGTAAACCAGTCTCTTAATTTATTTATGTTTTTACGAATTCTTGTTCACCGTCACTTATGGAGTTTAGGGTTATGTGCTCTTCTTTATTTATTTAAAGAACATAGCTTTGCTGCCTCTAATTATCAAGAGTGAAAGATTAAGAGAATACCCCTTTTTTTATTCTAACTATTATTCTCTCTCCTCTGCTTCATAGAAATTGGTTTAATTTGCAATGGCCTTTGCTTTCCTATCCACGCTACAAAATATATGGCCATTTTCTGTGTTCAAATTCGATGATTTAAGAGCCTCCCGTGATTTGGTTCATAAGCTTTCAATACCTGACCACACTAAAAAGTTTGTTTTTGCTGTTAGACCACCACACTCTCACTCTGTCATTTACATACTTTCTGCTCAGAACTTATCTGAGAGGTCAGCTGCTGATGCCAAGTGTCTTATTAGAGCAATTAGACCAGATGCTGTCGTAGCTCAGATTGGTTACTCGGCTCTCTCTGATATTCAATCTGAAGACACCCTTGTTGATAGCACTGTTCCCACTTCCTCTTTTGAAGTACTCAGACGATGCTTTGTTGATAAGATTAACAAGGACCAGTTTGATAATGTGGCTGGTAAATTGGTTCTGAGAGAGATTTTTGGTGTTGGTTTTCATGGCCATATCTTGGCTGCCAAGAGGGCAGCAAGGGAGATTGGTTCAGCTTTTATGGTGCTTGACTCACCACTACGAGATAATTTTCTTGCATATGATAATGATTCCTCCAAGGAAGTTGAGGCAGGGAGCAAAATTCAAGGTCTAGTTAGTAGATTGGTTCCACAAAAAGGCACTCTGGTTCCAGTTCCCAAGTTTATGAGGTTCTGCATTACCAATGATGTTCAGTCACAAATGGTGAAGTTGTTATCTTCACATATAGATTTATTGGAGTCAGGTTCAGTTTCTGAGGTGGGGTCAAATGAAATTCAGTTGACGGGGAGTTATGAGGCTCCATCATTTGCTCAATCAATTTATCCACTGCTTTTGGATCTGCATGATATATTTGTTGATCTTCCTTCAATTGGAAGGGCACTAGCAGTTTCACAAAAGCTGCTTTTAGATGTAAATAGAGGGGAAGCCGTGGATATCAGGATAATGTCAGAAGTTTACACTTTCAGAATTGCTGTTGAAGCACTGAGAATTGCACTTAACAACGCTGGCCGGCTACCCATTGACAAATTACGAAATGGCAGAACATTTGAGATTGCTTTTTCTGAGCTCCCCTTTGAGGACAAGTCACATGCAATCCTTGCACAGGCTCTTCAAAGTCAGGCTAAGAAGTTCAAGACTGTAGTAGCCATCGTGGATGCTAGTAGCTTGGCTGGTCTCAGAACCAATTGGAATACTCCTGTTCCTCCAGAGGTCAAGGATTTAGTTTCCCATCTTGTTGTAGATGATGCAGGCGATGGGGACACCTCAGACCACACTGATAATAAGCGGTCATTATCTAATAAACCTGTGGTGGCAGTGGGTGTTGGTGCAACAACTGTTTTAGGAGCTTCATCTATGTCTAAAGTTATTCCTGCATCAAACTTCATGAAGGTTGTGACTTTGAATGTTCCTGCTTCAGTTAAGCTAGTTATGACTCAGACCCAGAAGGTCGTTGGAATTGCTCTTGGTAAAACTCTTGGTCCATCAAAATTGGTGGCCCCTGGACTTGCAAGTTCAGGAGGGAATTCATCTCTCTTCAAGGCAGCTGTTTCAGCTAAAAAAATCCGGACGGTGGTCCATGGTGTTATTGCCTCAGCTGAAAAAACCAGTTTATCAGCCATGAGAACGGCTTTCTATGAAATAATGAGGAGAAGGCGAGTGCAGCCGACTGGGGTCCTACCATGGGCTACTTTTGGGTGTAGTATTGCAACTTGCGCAAGTTTGCTTGCATATGGAGATGGTATCGAATGTGCTGCTGAGTCTCTTCCTGCAGCACCCTCAATTGCCAGTTTGGGTCGTGGGATTCAGAGTTTACAGCAGGCATCTCAGGCAGTGAGGCAGACAGATGACAACAGAATACAAAAATCTATAGAACGCTTAATGTACAGGTTGAAGAAAGCAAAGATTCAGTAGGTTTGATTCTCGTATGGTAACAAGTAACTGGCAAAGTGATAGCTGAAGTAGAGGTAACAAAGATTACTACGTACATAAAAGTCCTTAACGGCGGTTGTTCCTTACATCATGATTCACCAGTGTTTGAGGTATTCTTTGTCTCAAGTTTTGTCAATATTACGATAACATAATATTAAATAAATGCAGCATTTGACTTTATCCCTCATTTCTAATGCCCTGAATGAAAATACAATTTTAGTATGTTAGGTGAGAGGAATTAATTTAAACAAGAATAGGTACTTCAGATGCGTTTGCAGTGCACTTGTTTCTTCTCTTGGCTTCGTGTAAGATGGTTGTATTTGTATGTCTGTCTGTCTGGATAAGTGGGGCATTTCAGTATCCAAAAGAAGCAGCAAGGAACGAGTACAAGAACCAATCAACTTATGCCAGTGCAGTGCACTCTTGTGTTACTACAATCTGATATCAGACCAGATTTTAGAGGCATACCTCTGCCAAAAAGCAGAGTCTCTTAAAAGATATGGGTGCAACATATAGAACCCTCCCCAGCAAGTATGTTTCTGATGAGCTTTATTCCAACTCTCCGATTCCTTCATACCTAATCCCCCTTCAGCCTTTCTGATGAGCTTTATTCCAACTCTCCGATTCCTTCATACCTAATCCCCCTTCAGCCTTTCGGATGAGCTCTATTTCAGCAAGTATGTTACTGAACAAATTTGGCCTCAGGCAATCCTAGCCTCAGTAGCCCTGCCCCTTCCAAAAATATCTACAGCATAACTGATTAATTCTTGATTTAAAAAAATAAAAAAATGCCCACACCGGTAGTTCTGGATGTTAAAGACCATTGATTGGATTAGCTAACCAGCAAGTCGTACGGTATTTAATCCATTTCACAAACAATTCTGGACAACTATTATTATAAATTAAAAATAAAAATGATATATTACTAAATTGTGGATAAAAAGTAAATTTTTATATAAAAATGTATTTATTGGATGAATTATAATTAAAACAGTAAAAGGTTTTATATACAAACAAGTTATTTTAAAATAGTATCTTTTAATGGTTTTATTCAAAGATTTTTAGGTAAAGAATATGAAAAAAATAAAAATATCAATATAATAATTTTATTGTTATTTAAAAAGTAATTTTATTGAAAGAATATTCAATTGATTTTTGAAATCAATATATATAAATACTAGTGTAAATTATTAAAAATATTAAATTTTTATTTAATTTAGTTTCTTAATAAAATGTATATAAAAAGGTTATGAAAATAAAACCAAATTAGTAAGTCTGATTTCACAATCAAGATAGCATTCAGTTCGGCGATTGTGTATTATTAGGATTATTATGTGGAAAACCTAACCCCATTTCCATTTCTAACACACCAAGTGCGGCTGGGCTGCTGTGAATAGCATTTTCATCAGCCTCAAAACATGTCTTCTCCTCTATCACGGGACGTGGTTCTCTCACGCAGCGCCTATCTCACGCGCGAAGAGCTCCTGAAGCGCCGATTGCAGTACTTGAGGAAGCTTTCTCGATGTTACAGAGACCATTACTGGGCTCTTATGGAAAACCTCAAGATCCAGTACAGGAACTATTATTGGAAGTTTGGTATCAGTCCTTTCAAGCAAAATGATAATCAACAGCTAGCTGATGCCCAAGTTGTTGCTAATCCCATTGTCGATGACATTGAAAACCCCCCTGCGGATAATGTTCATGTTGATAATAATTTTAGTTCGAATTTTAAGAATAATCAACATTGTTTGTTCGTTGGATGTAAGTTCAAAGCCATGGCTTTGACTAGATTTTGTCATCTCCATATTCTCTCCGATTCCAAGCAGAAGCTTTATAAGGCTTGCACTTATGTCATCAAAAGGTATATTCTTTTCTTTATATGTAATGGGTATGCCTGTATTTATGTGAATTAGAATTAGAAAGTTGAGGTTCTCTTCAAATTTGATAATGGCTAAGCTAGGATGCTGAGGATTGATTTTATTTATTCTTGGCCTGAATTTGTACAGTGCTCATGCGGGACCTATAACATGTGGAAAGCCCATACTGAGATCCGCCATTCCTTCTCTCTGTACCGTGCACTTCCAAAAGACTCAGAAACATGTTAACAGGGCCTTGAAGAAAGCAAGTCTTAATGTTTCGTCATCAAGTAAGCTTGCTCCTATGTTTCATGTCATAGTGGCAGAATATGTACATCAAATCCAAGCCAAAAGAAGAGCTGCCTCTAGGGGAATCAGTAGTAAAGCTACTATCAAGGAAGAATGTGCTACCTGAACCTTTCACAGCTACTGCACATGTCACAAACGCTACAAAAATCAAAGGTGATACTCACTCTCTGACTTTCTGAGCAAATTTTGTTGAACAAATGAGGGAAATGTTTAGACACCTTAAAGCCTCTTTAAGACGCATACATTTTTTTCATCTCATATTTGATGTTTTGTTACCCATCCTAGCAGCTTCTCAGTTTTTACTGTGTCAAGATGTAGCAATATCCTTTTTCCTTTTGTCACTAATTATCACAATTCATATCAAAGCATCTGGTGATCATCTTTCCTCTAAACTTTGGAATTGAGAGGATCATTTTGTGGAAACTTGATTTTAACCGGTGATCATAAAATGGAAAGCTGTCTAGTAACTGTTTTCTTAGAAATATAAAGAAAATACTTTAGAAAGTTACCTGAGTAGCCAACTGAACCAGGAGATATAGCCATAGCTTATGTTACTGCTGTATGGGTATCTTTTCTTTTTTTCCTCTACTCAATAGTTTTTAACAGTTCTGTAATTTTCTTTTATACGTAGTCATTTGTATTGTACTACAACCACATGAAAAAGCTGAACATATATATAATTGAAAACTATAATATAATATATATATAACATTACTGAAAACTATAATTAGCTCACACCAAGAAAACTCATACATAGTACATACATGATCATTCTTTAAACTTATGAATATCATTTTTCTGTGATGCATTTGAAGAACATGACTTAAGTATCTTCTTATGTTGAATTTTTTCTTTCAATATTCATAATATGTTAGTTTAGTTATCTTTATGGTCGAACTTATGATCCTGTTATACTTGGATTCAGGTGTGTTAACTTCGAACAATACAGCTGAAGTCGAAGTGCGATTTTTGTCATTGACATCTTAGTGACACGAGAATTATAGGCATCTATGAACTAGCTGAGCTGCTATTTGTGAATGAAGCACATGACGGATGTTGCATGCATGCCTTCGCACTCAGCTTGATGAGTTTGCTGGAAGTGGTGTCTCAAAGCCTTAAAACTTGGAACAGTAGATTCGTCCTGATTATTATAGCATTTGTAGCATACTTATATGGAGCCTTGGAGAAACTTGCTAAATCCTTATTGGAGGTTGTATGTATGACTAAATCATCAAGGCTTGTATATCTTTTAACCAAACCAAATAGTTTTAATGCAGAATTCAGCTTCCAAAATGTATGCAATTCTTTGATTCCTCTGTTTTTTGGTGGTTGGAATGGGTGTGAAACCATTGTTTTTGATAATACTCGTTAGGCAGGCCATGTATTGTAACCCGCAATTCTACTTTCATCTTCATTTAGTTAAATATTTCCAGCAAGCTGCTGTCTTCTTTTTTCGTTATGTTTGTGGAATGGACGCATCAGTATCAAAGAAGCATCATTGTAATTTATTTTCCAACAAATCCCCATCTAGGATGGAATAGGATCCAACAACGATTCAATGAAAGACATCATCTATCAATTAGATTTTGGATTAAGTGGTAGCACACATGACGTCAACAATGAAACTAAATGCATCAATAACAAGGGGAATGCATTTCCCCTGGCATCCATTGAAATTCAATTACAACCACTTTTTAACCAAGAGATTGGTGACCTAAATGCTGCTGCAACTATCTTAATACAATACAAGAAACTTTTCTTCAGCCACACCAAGCTCTCATATTTCTAGAGCTATTGATTAGAAAACAATAAAAACAAATCTTCATCAGCGCTTTATGTTAGTAAAGACCTATCTCTTGTTGACTGGACAAACTAGCCCAGCAGCTGATCTGCAAAGGGACCGACCTTGCTTAATGATTGGACCGGCTATAATGTCCATGGCGCTTGCTAGGGCGTTCTTCCTTATATCTAGAGCTCCTTTTCCGAGAGATTTCTCCCCCCTCTGCATTGCTCCTGGAATGATAGTGCTCCTCTCTGTCCAGAGTACTCCTCTTATAGTTATGATCCGTCTCTATAGAAGTTGTGTTCGGAGAACACTCAGGCCTATCCTCAGAGCTTTTCCCATATTGGGATTCTTCCTCCACATAACTCCTTTTTCTGGAGCCTTGCTTTCTCCCCACTGTCCTTCTGTGTTCATCCCTCTCCATCGAGCTACTTCTTTGGGATAATTCTTCTCTGTCCACAGAGCTCCTCTTGTAAGAGTATTCTTCCTTCTCCACCAACTTCCTTGGTTTTTGAGGGGGTGATGGGACCTAGAAACAGGTGGGCAAAATGATATCATAATGACATCCTATTAGGTTAGGCTAAAATATTCCGAGGGGAAATACCTAAAGAGTTTTCCAAATAACAATAACTGGGGCTGCAAACCCAAGAAAAGGAGGCAAACAGTTTGGAGAATATTCAAGATTCCAAAAAAAAGTAATCTGTCATTTACGATTAAAAAGGAAAATATAATAAAAGTTATGTACACCAGCAACTCTAACAAATTCAGGAAGCAAAGCAAATGTACAAGTAACAGAATCATGCATAGCAGCAAGACTTATGCAACAATGCATTTCTCAGTACTTATTTTGTCCCACTTCAGAATACACATATGCAACTCTAGGGTTTGAAATTTGTGTACAATAGCAAGGTGAAAGGGACAGCACCTGGAAACGAGACATGTATCTTCCTTCAGGTGGAGGAGTTATTCCAAGTTTTTTCAAATCTTCATAAGGAATCGGCTGCCTGGATTTCAAGGGAAATAGAGAATGTGTAATGGCATAGCAAACAAGAAGATGCAGCTCTCAGTAATCTAGGCACAAGGGCTAGAAACCTTTATGAATATAGGATTACTAGTCTTTTTCACAATTTGCAACTTAATGGAACCCAAAAGTTCCACAAAAAGAGGAAAATTTTAGATAAAATTTTCATCATAATCATTTCCTAGTATAATTGAAACCAAGAAAACCATAGGAAATAATTTTGATGATGAAAATTCAGAAGGCAAAAGAACCATAAAGCATAAAGAGCATCAGATAACAGATTAAAATATGTATAAAAATTATCGGAAGAATGGTGCCTACAAGGGAGCTCTAAATGGTCTTTCTCGTCCCCCAAAACGAAGCTGTCCCGACTCTTTTCTACCACCAAGACCCCCTCCTGTTGGAAATTTGGAATACTGTCATTATCAGCAACATTCCATAGCAGGAGGAAATGGAAAAGAAGAGAAAATTTAGACTGACCTAATCTTCTAGGAATCCACCCAGGCATCAACTGTTGCCTGTTATAATCAACAATAATTTCAGCGTCATCAATAATTGCATGGTGAGCGTCCTGCAATGGAGTAATCATCATACTTGTTCACCATTTTAATTTTATAAAATGGACATTAAAGATGTTATGGATGGTAAATCTCCCTGACTACAATAAAACTAAGGATAAAATATATATTTCTAGAGTAGAACTTAGGTTGCTAGTAGTATATGAGCGGTCAGCAACTTTGGCTGCCATATTAAAGAATCACCATGAAGAATGAGCTAAATTATGAGAGCAAGAATAAAGTAGTACAAGCATAAGATGTAGGCCCTAGAGAGGGTAATGGGAGAGAACATGTATCAATATTGAGTACCTGATATGCACGACGCATTTCTCTCTCAGTTTCAAATTCAACAAAAGCAAAACGCCGTGATGCCCCTGTCACTGCAACCAAAGAGACCCACAAGCAAAAGAAACAATGCATCATCCCCTTAAGCTAAAATTTAATGAAAAGATAATCTAATATGCAAAAACTAGTAATATTTCACAGCTAAATAAAGATTAAATAAAAACCCCCAAAAATGGTACCGATATGGCGGACTAAGCGCAAGTTTTTGACTCGGCCGTATTTGCTCATAGCCTGAAACACCCAAACAAATACATCAGTGAAATTAAAGGAAGAAAATTTAGATCCAAAGAAAAGAGAAGTGTGGTTTGGTTTTAGGACCTTATGGAGAGTGGGTTCCGTGGTCAAGTGGGATAGGCGACCGACGAAAACGGTGCAGTAAGGATCACCAATAATCTTGGGGTCACCCGTAGGGTCATCTTCAGCAAAAATAATAATAATAAATAAGCAAAAAAGAAAGGGAGAAACAGGAAAAAGAGTGCAAAAAGTGAGAGAGAGATACAGAGGGCAGCATTAGAGCAGAGAAGAGCTCGGTAAACGGCGTTATCGTGAGGGAGGATGTCGGTGCCGTCGATGCTGCCAGCCTGAATAGGATGGTACGACTCTGCGTAGAACACCGAGTTTATGTTGCTGCTCATAGCGTTCTCGCACACAAAAATACTTAGCTTAGGATAATAATGATAAAAGGTTAAAAGGAAAAGCCTTTGTGTTCGTGTACTGTTGTATCGTGAGCTGAACTAAACTGAACTATAATATGGATCCCAACAAAATTTAGGACCGCAGCCAAATATATAATTTGAGATTTTATGTAATTAAATTAAATTACAACTCTACTGCCCTTTCTTACTTTCTCACCCGGTTTTAAAATGTTTTTCTCCTTAAATTTTGACTGAATCAGCTTTAATTTTTTATTCAAATAAAATTATAAAAAATAGAAATATCAATATTTTTTTTATTTTTTAATATAATTATGTATTAAGAAGCCTAATTCTTTCATTCTCTATCTTACAAAAAATACAATATATATATATACAAAAACTAAGAAGTTAGCTTAGCCCAAGATACTTATAATATATGCACTAACATATAAGGATTATAAACATCCTATTATGTATATTTACATATGCATTCATAACTTTACACTATAAATGCAGCGGAGCATTGCATATAGCAATTGGATGAAAAAGGAGTAGCTGTTGCCTTCCCTTCCCTTGCTTTGCTGCTCTGGTCTGCTCAGTCCGACATATACTTGTAATATATACACATATATGCATGAATTCAAAAATGTAATTATAAACATCCCTTCTTGTCCGTCAAATAGTAGTCACCCACCGTCAAGAAGACATGTTCTCTCTGAGTCACCTCCACTGCACCCTGATTTTCAATGCATTCAACTTACCTGCAATTCCACAAAACCAAACAATAAAATAATATCTTGTTATACCCTAGATAGCCAACCTAACAAATCACTTAGAGAAAACTTGACATGTGTTTTCCAATGAAACCAACGATATCAGGGACTCACAGCTAGTTCAAGGACCCTGCAATTGGTTCACGAACCACAGCTTGGTGACCTTCAGACTTCCACATTGCTAAATTTGTCCCCCACGATAAAAGCATCATGCAAACAGCTCACGCAGGTTGCTCTCTTCTTCTCACCCTCCCTTCGCAGAATCTCTGAATTCTCTCCACAAAACCATAATTTCCTCCCAACCTTCAGACTCCTTCCCTTCATTCTACCTTCATCTTCTTCCTCTATTCACCTCACTGGTTAACATATTTCAATCCACGTAAATTTCTCCAATTATGAAGCCACTCCTTCATAACCAAAAACAAACCTGCCCATTTCCATGTTCCAACTCCAACTTCAAACAATAGTAGTCTCTTGACAGAAGATAAACCTGTAGGCTTTGAGCAAGTTTCCTATTTCCTGCAACCCCATTCAATAATATAAGGCGGTAAGGGCAAAAGAGAGTGATGAACCGAAAACAAAAACAATTCAGCTCAGTAACAGCAATTATAATCTTCACTAGCGCTGCCTAATCTGCATATAATGCAACAATAGCATTCTCCTTGAAAACTAGGGCTGGTCTAGCCAAGCTTATTTTAAATGACATGTTAGAGATGCCTCTGAAATTCTCTTCACAAAGCACAACCTGCAATTTTTGTCCAAGTAGAAAGAATAAGTAAGCCATACTTTCTACCAGCACAACAACTAACAAAAGGCTGCTACCATGCAAATGAAAAAAAATATATACACAGCAAGCTGCGTTACCTACTACAGATTTGTCTTCAGTTGACGCAACATATAACAAGCAATGCAAGAAAGTTAGCATCCTATCAGTGAAAGCATGATTGTCGGTGACGAGCGCACATCCAATGACAATAAAATATAATGTTTATTGATAAGATAGGGATTTCATTTGTAATTAGTCAGCAGCTAAGGCAGGATTATTATATTTACTCCAAGAATATACATAAAGCAAATTATTGAATTAGATAATACTAAGGAACAGGTTCATTGCACATCATCTCCAAAAATTAAAGATTATGAGCACATTAGTTTTTAGTTATATTTTGTAAATTAACAAAATTCTAAGATACTAATCTACAATTAAGGTACGCCAAACTCAAAGCTGATCAAACTTATATGCTGTGGCATCAAATTAGAAGACAGCAATGCAGATCCAACTGCATCCCTAGTATAGTTTTCCTGCCATAAGATTCGAGCTTAAGCTATTATATACAGCAAATTTTCATAAATATATGATGCAAGTACAGGGAAACTCATCCACTACTTTCTCTTAAGCACAGGTACAGGGATCCACACACAGCACCATATGAACCAAAACAAACAAAGTTCTAGGAAGGATTTAGCTGTTTTTGTTATTTAATGATTACATCAAATATGGGGCAAAATGTCCACAACATTTCACAAAGTGACCATTTTCCACACTGTTCACACACCTCTCTTAATTTTCCAGCTATGTCATCAAGAAAGTCTTCATTCGGCTGAACAACTACCATCTCCCTAAATTGAATATAACAAATAGGCAGGAAAGTAAAGAAAGAGCAGAATTAAGATAATAAAATGTCCGGATAACTCCAACCAGAAAACTTTTGGAACAAATAGCATTGATCAATAAGCCACTGATGAGGTATATATACTGAAAAATATTAGAATAATTACTACAAAGATGAAGAATACCTTTCCTTCTCCTTGAGGAAAACTACAATAGTGAATGCTTTCCTCTGCTCCATCACAAACTTTCCGCAAGTTTTGATAAAGAACCTCAGTGAAAAACGGTGTAAAGGGGGCCATAACCTTAGAAGAACTTAGAAGCACCTAAAACCGTAGTGCACATTTCTAAGCATGTAAATAAGATGTGACTTTTGCTGAACATACGATAGCAGGTTAGAAGCAATGATTGCCACTACAAAAATGAAAAAATAGTACATACATTATAAAGAGTAGAGAGAGCCATACGGCAGTCTTCTTCTCCAATACTGCCTTTTACTCTCTTACGGTTGAATCTCACATATATACATTCGTGAGGTTATCAAGAAACTTCAATAGATATGGAACCACCTAACAAAATAAACCACATATCCTTTTTAATTCTATTACCATTCCATGTAACAGATGTACAACAAAAATCCTAGTATTCTATCAAAAAAAGGCATCTCGAGCATTTTAATGTAATGGTATTCCCCAAGAACCAGCAGTATAAGTCAAAGTAGCCAAGCCGATGTCCAATCTGAATGCTCAAATTACAATTGTGAAATTTATATCAGAACCTAGAAATATGTTACCAATTTCAAAACTGACTTTAGTACTATATTTAAGGTATCACATTGATATTTAGTTAAGAAAATTCCATAAGGTTATGTTAGTTTATGGAAAAAACCATATAAAGCCGGTATGCATCCATTTCCTGGCGAACAAAGTGAACAAGACTTTGAGTTGCAGAGTTTATCCACTGGTCAAGCATATTAGATGACTTCTAAAGAACATTCAGAAAATTAGGAACAAATGGGGCAGAACCTTCACACTCAAGTCTTTTTGCATTCTGAACAAGGAACCTATATGCATTATACCATGGGAGAAAGACATCTTTGACCTGGGCAGAGACCAAGATAAAGGATTAAGAAAATGCAGGTCTGAAACATGCCCAAAAGAAAAACCAAAATAAAATAGAGTAATGGTGTTATGACACAAAATTCTCTCCAAAAGCAAAAGATGAAATGTAGTAATGCACAAAAATACTCACAACACCAAAAACTCCATCCGTTTTGAAACATAAGGTCTCAGTCCGAACAACTGGGGAGTTTATAAGGTACAATCATAAAGCATCATATAGAATTAAGAAAATAATTTGGCACTGATGAGTGAAACAAAATTCATGCCACTAGAAAGAAATATATAAAGACTTAATATTGAAAAACTAGGCTGAATAAACAAAAGACTTACAGCCCCGTAGTCATTAATGACTTCATCGGTGAAGGATAATTTTTCAATCTTTTACTCATCTTCTTTCCATCTTCAGCAAGGACAAGGCCACTACAAATGAGATTTCTGAATGCAGGTGCCCCGAGTAATGCAATTGATAACACCATAAGAGTGTAAAACCTGCAAAGGACAATGGAAGAAATAAAATTCCAAAAGCAAACTTCATTCACAGAACAGAACTTCTTTGAGGGTTAAACAGGGGGATACTGACACATAGGTAGTTTATAAAATCCTTACCTAAAATTGATTAGTCGTAACCATAAATATGGAACAAATAATAATACTAATAATAAAGTCTCCTCCTAAATGATATCAAGAAATGAAAATTAAAAATTCGACGTTAATGCTGGAAAGTTCTACAACAATATACAGGAAGAGAATAATTGAAAAGAAAAGGTCTGTCATAGGAAGAGCACAAAGTAATGTAAAAAGGTTATCGATTCAAAAGGTAATTGAAATGTTAACTTACAGGATAAGATGGAAATCCAGTGTCTATAATTGCTTGAACACCCCCCCCCCATTCCCCACAAAAAAGAAAACGTTAAAGGGTATTAAGAAAATGGAAAAAGCTTCAGCATCAATCATGATTCATGCATGTCAGAGAAATTTAAAACCAACAGTTAAACAAACATCAAGAAAAATTCATCAACTCAGAGGCTTGTTCGGTTGTTCAGTTTGTTTGCAAGCTGTCAAAGTGCATAAGATCAGCTATGACGAAGATGTAGCCTAAAATCTGGTAATTAGGATGGCTCTAAAAGTAGAGAAACAAACCATCCACGTGTTTGATCCAGCCCCTCAGCCACAAAAAGCCCAGGAATTTTTTTCTCAAAAAGTTCAACATTCTCAAATGGATAATGGATATAAGCATAAGGCATAGATCCACTCGCAAACCAACAATCAAATACCTGCCAAAATAATTCAACAGAATTAATCTGTATGAAAAGCTGAGGATGCAGCTTAAAAACAAAAAGAGTATTAGTAACATATGTATGAAGATGTTTAGCAGTCGCTAGGTCTAAAAAACTAGAACTTATCCAAGAATTATGGTGTAATGGGCTCAAAATTAAACTTGATCGAATTTGAAGATAGGGTTGGAACAGTAGATCAACAACATACAATCGGATGAACAACTAATAATAACATCTCTTTGCATAAAAACAATCAAACTCTGTAGCCTTTCATCATCTATACGTCGTAGCACACCAAACTCTGGACCACGGGTAGAAGGTACAGTGATATGATCAATATTCTGACGATGGAGATCAAAGACCTGATAATAAAGAATAACTAAATGGAAATGTAATAAAGAATTTAATACAAAAAGAAGTTTATTGGGCCTAGCTTCCAAAGCTAAAATAATAAGATGATGCCTCTGGTACTTAGAATTTCAGACAATTCTTGAAATTAACTACATAATAAGGTACCAGATGATTGGTACATATATACTTGAAAGCACAGAGATCAATCAATAAAATAGTTCTTTTTTCTCCTCCTATAGAAGGAATTAGTTAAATTCTTATTAGCTTTCACAGCTCAAGAACAGCACTAAAATAAATCCACTATCATGACGACCCCCAGCTAAGGAGAAAAGGAGGACCAATCGTGGAGTGGAAAGGAAACAAATAAACAGATAGAATCCAAGACACTTATCATCCTAAACAGAGTAGTACACTGGCCATAGGAAAAAAGGTCAAACCTTAGCACCAGAAAGCTTTTCAAGTTTTTCAACAGAATCCATGACTATTACTTCCACACCTTCTTTACTAATCCACATGGGAATTGGAGTGCCCCAAAATCTAGTTCAAGCCAATTGTGAAAACGTTTATCCTGTAAAATGACAAAAAGCATTGAGAAGGTGAGAGTCTGAAAGAAACCAAATACAAGATAAAATCATTTCCATCCACTTTGAGGTCTGGTCTAGCTTTCCATTGAGCAAAATAGAGGTCCATGTAAACAGAATTTCTATAGCAGATGAATAAAGCTTGCGTCTAGAAGTAAAAAAGAAGATTATCAATATTCAATAGGGAATGAAAAAAATTCATCTGACGTTCACATATTCAGGTATCCAGTAGGTCTGCTTGTTGTTTTCTAATAATTGCTCCTTCAGTTGTTCCACCCTCGCAAACCTAAAACATATGATACAGCGATTAACATAAGTGGAATACAGTGGAAAAATAAAAGCAGCAAAATGATGATTTCCAGAATCCTTGTACATACAGATATCAAAAGTTCCACATGGATAGAAACACAAAGTAGAAACAAGCAAAGCAGAAATATATAGCAATGCAAGAGTAGTAGAAAGAGCATAAAATAAAGAACATCATACAAACTTATTAGTTAATGATATTACCCGACTATATAGGGGATATGAAGTTTGTAGAGCAAAGCAATTCAAAGGCCTACTCTACAAATGGAGTAAATGTTGTACACCTATACCCTTCTATATCTACAGAACATTTTCCTAATCAGGAACTAACTTTTGTACGATTTCTTTGCTTGTTAAGAACCTTCTCACATCTCAATTTAGACTGTCTTCCCTCCTTGTGCGCTTTTAACCAACTTTCAAAGTATGCTATAGCCCCTATCAATCAATAAATAACAATTCAACACTAACAGAGCTTCTTCCCTGTTCTGTAGCAACATCAAACCTTGTCACAGAAAGGAAACGAAAACTGCAGTATCATAAATAATCAAAGCCTGCAAGCTAACCGTCCATCCCATAAAGAAGTGAAATCCTTACAACAACTCTATGTGGCTTGTTTATGCACAAATTTAGATAGAACTTAACAACCATTCATGAAATAAACTTCCACTTAGAGAAATTAATGATTCATTCAACTTAAAATAACTTTTAATATTGTTGCATTAAATAATAAAATGCACATCACAGAAACAAATCAACTTTCAAAGCTTAATCTGTTAATGGTTTTTTCCATGAAACACCATTAGTCAACAAATGCTCCTCAAGAGATTGCAAGCATTTCTTGCTTGTCAGTAACAGTTCTAGAAGATCAACCAAAAGTACATGTATACAACTATATTCACACAATAAAATAGGCAGAAAATGAATATCCAAATTTGAACGATATATTTAGCATTCCGTCTGCAGTGTGCTAGACATATTGCAATCAAAAGAATAGATAATTAAATGAACCAACAACTGAAATTAATACATGAGTTGATTTGGCAAAAACACTATAAATGAGGCCCAGAAAAACAGTCACTAAAGGAGGGTAAAATAAAATTGTTCAGCCAGTTTAAAACTTATATTTTATTTACCAAAGCTATAAATTGAGATCCTTATTTTTTTCTGAATAAGAGTGATAGAATCAGGCATACCAACTAGGAAAAGCTCCATAAATAAGAGGAGTATCAGGTCTCCAACTTCCAAACTTAACAAGCCTGCCTTTTGCCTGAGAAATTAAGAGGCTAGGTAAAATTCAGAAGAAAGAAAATAAACATAGATACATAGTGAGAAGCAAATCTTAGGACAAGTCAATTAGATTCTTCTCTTTTTTTCCTTTTTAGCTCATGGTAACAAAAACTATTACCACTGACTCTAGATTCGCACCCAATGCCATGGATTCAACAGTAGGTTCCCACTAAGGCGTTATAAACAAAACACACGAGCTCCATAATTATCTGAAGTTAGTCACAGATGCTCAACCATTTTCCTTTTCCATCTATAATTTAAGGCTCGCAATCAATAGTTCGCCAAACAAAACATAAAAGTTCACATCAATCTGACCTTAAAGTGCTTCAATAATATCCTTATCAGCATCCTTAACATAGCGCCCATTAAAGCCAGTAATTTTCCCACTTAAGCAACCATCATCATCAACTGCTACAATCAGATTCTCTCCCTACATGCCAAAAATAGATAAGTTAAAGGTAAAAGAAACGTGAAGCTAAACTGAGGGATAAAACACAATAAAAGATTGGAGACTAGTTCAGTTCACATAAAATGCAAAGCAATTTATCAAATTAAAGATAAACAAATACACATTGGAAAAGCAATATTCCTGCCTCAAGGACCTGAACAATTTCATTTGCGATGGAGAATGACAGAATGGGTGAGAAGAAGCTCTCTCCCACCATTTTCTCTAGAACTTAACCTTTCCTAGGCATTACTGATTAAGACATGAGCTAATCCTACATGTCAACATCAACATGTTGTCAAAGAAGAGAACCAATATGTGTGGCAACCAAAGGGACAACCATAGCATAAAATTTCTGAGAAAAAAGTGATAATCATGTCAAAACCATCTACCAGGATAATTACTAAGGGATGAGCACCAAATGAAAACTATGGAATAGGTGATCATAAATATCAAGGCTAAAAGAACATAATTCAGAGAAAGCATTTCCGGCAAACCTTATTGATTATTTGATTCTCAATGCACTCTCGGTAATCATCTTCACCAAATGCAGGAGCACAGTGGACAATTCCAGTACCATTGTCATCTGTCGCATAATTGTCAGCAATCACCCTAAATGCAGCTTCTGAACTCCAAGAAGTAGTTGAACAGTGGTTGATACCTGCAACATTTACTTCATCTTAGTATCCCATTACAAAGAAATGTCCTTGGTGTAGTTGTTCAAGCCACAAAAGCAGCATTGTCTGGATCCCCGGCAATGGGGAAAGAGACCATTATTTCTGGATCAGGCACAAGCTGCACATTGAAGTTATGGTTACTTGTTAGACATGATTGGGATAAAACCGTCAAAGAAAAAAATAGTATTGGAGGAACTCGAGTAAATGAACATAACACACCTCGTAGTTCTGACCGGCTTCAAAGTTAGACAGAGGGGTCTTGCACCAGGTGCTGTATGGCATGACCTGCAACACAACAGTTTCTCAAGGAAGAATATTAGAAGAAAGCAATAACCCCATTCGCATTCGTTGTGGCAATAAAAAATGGAACGTAACTGTAAACAGACCTTGAAGCCTTTATAGACAAGTCCTTTTTTGTAAAGCTGAGCAAAAACCCACCAGACAGTCTCCATGAACGTCAAGTCCATAGTCTTATAATCATTCCAGCGCCTGGTCCTAGTGATGATGGTCTCCCACTCCTCACATACCTGGTGACAATACTCCTACACTCCTCGTTGTACTTAATAAATATATAAAAGGAAGCTCTAAGTCTAAAGGGATTTTGTCATCACACAGGTCGCTTTTCTTTTCTTTGCCCTATAAAATAATTGTAAAACTTTAGTATTCATCTCTCTACTTTGTTAAAATTAAGATTTAGTTATTTTAATAAATATATATTACAATTTAATAAACATTTAATAAATAATTATAATTATACTTAAAAATTCAAACCCCGCGAAAGCGGGCAAAACATTATAGTAGTAATTAAAAGGAAATTACCTCTATATAAAAGTCATAAAAATTCAGTGATTGTTTTTTATATTCGGTGCTAATTTGTTCGGGACAACCACTCTGTCACAAAGGGTGTCTAAAATTATTGAAATTACACTTTTTTTTTTTTTGTTTTGATAATTTGGGATGGGGATGGAATTGCTTGGGATTTAATCCAAATTCTTATGTCTCCTAACATAATACTATCGTTATTAGATTTTTTTTGGAATAATAAAATAACATAATACTTAATTTATGATCTATCGTAATTTGATAGGTCAAATTAGATTTCCATCACACAAAAATGACTGCAGAGGTAATTTTTGTCTAACATGTCCCAACTAAAATTAGACGATCAGGGGCAATTTAATCACTATTTTTTTAGTCCATAATCTGTTAAAAAAAGGCCAAAAGTTATCTGAACAAAGGAGACTCTAGACACTCAACACTTTTTCATGTTTTTTAATTTTTTCTCATCTTTTAGGATTTTAGTCTTCTTCTCCATAGCTCTAGGGTTTAGTTTATGTTTTCTTTCTTATAGTTATAGTTAGTTAAGTTAGTAACTTAGTTAACATTGTAGTTAGGGTTTATTTGTTTGTTCAATACCTTAAACTATTTATATTTTCAATTTACTCCTTAGTTTCAATATAACTCAGTTTCATTTTAGTTTTATCATTAAAAATATGATTTTTAAGTATTCTTTTGCATTTCTTTTGCTGTCATTTTCATTACTTTCAAGCTTTTTCAAGAAAAGCCCAAGCTTTTCTTATTTTTATTGTGTTTACCTCATATGCATATATTTTGTGTGATTATTGTGTTTTGTTTGCTTAAGTGCGATTATAGGTAACTAAATCTGAAGTGGGAGGTTGATGGAAATATTAGCTAGTTAACTTTTGGTTTAGGGATGCAATTGCAAAAATTGGACTAAATTGAATAGACTTCAAAACTTAGGATTGATGCCCCTAAGGGAAAACTAAGATAAGTGAGACCAAGAAGAGATCTTATCGGGCACCAATTTGATAGTCACAAGTTAGTTGAGTGAGGTCGAGAGATAAACCGGGCTAAGGGCTAGTTTGGTTGGGCGGTGTGTTTACCTCCGGTGAGGTTAAAAACAGCGGTGGCGGTGAGATTAGTTACTGTAGCGGTGAGATTGGGTACTGTAGCGGTGAGATTAGAAACAATGGTGGAGTGTATGTTTGGATTCAAACGCAGTTGTAGCGGTGAGGTAAGAATGAAAAATGACTATTAAGGACATCATATTAGAATTGATATATAATAGAAGTTATTCATATTAGAATTGATATATAATAGAAGTTATTTAAATTATTTTACTTTTTTAAAATTATTAAAATATGCAAATTTATTTAATAAAATATTAAAATGTATCTTCCAATATTTTAATGAATTATATAATTAATTTAAATTCTTTATTAGATAAAATGATAATTATTTTTAATTTTTTATAGTTATAATTAAATATTTTTTATAACAATGATAAATATTATTTTCACAAATAATAACATTATACTTGGATCAAATTTTGAAGTATCTAAACGGATGATTTTTAATAAAAAAATATAGTAACATAAGACATAACAAGTTTCATTATTACTAGAAATTAGGTTATGATACAAAATGTGTTTACAAATATTGATTCATTAAACTAGTTGCAATGGTTTCCCTTAACATTATGATTTCAAGGTCGCTTTCTCTGTTAGAAGAACTCGATTCACCTCTGTCAAACTGGCTTGAAGAGACTGGCATGTCCGGTATATTCTCAAATTCTCGAAAATCCTCATCATTTGACCAAGCATGTCTTCGAATGTAATTATGCAAAACCATTGTTGCAATAACTATTAAAACTTGCTTGTCGAATGAATAACTTGGAATATCTCTTAATATTGGCCATTTTTATTTTTAAAATACACTAGAGTCTTTGATTCAACTGGTTCAAGTTCTCTGTACATTTGGGGTTGTTCTATATCTTCACAAGAAATGTTTCCCTAATTTGTTTCACAAATCCCATAGTTTTTTATTATCATGATTTAAGTTCAAAATTAGTATGCGAATCAAGAAAAATATTGGATCTTCATGCTTCAAGTAATTCGAATAAACCGAATACAGTACATATATTTTTTTATTTTTAAAATACACTACATATATTTTTTATTTTTAAAATACAGTACATATATTTTTTATTTTTAAAATACACTAAATATATTTTTTATTTTTAAAATACACTACATATATTTTTTTATTTTTAAAATACACTACATATATTTTTTTATTTTTAAAATACACTACATATATTTCTTTATTTTTAAAATACATTACATATATTTTTTTTATTTTTAAAATACACAAATACAATGCAATTTCCCCATTCCCATCTTCCCTTTTCCATCGATTCCCCTCTTCCACCGTGCCCTCCTCCCATTTCCCATTCCCATTTCCCCTCTTCCATCGATTCCCCTCCTCCCATTTCCCATTCCCATTTCCCATTCCCATTTACGGTTGCTTCTTCAAATTGAGGCAGTAGGATTGTTTCTGGTTTTGCTTTGGATCAGGTGTCTTAGCAAGCACCATGTTGTGGAGTGGGAATCGGGTAAAGAAGGTTGCACAATGCATGTGTTTCCTGATCAACTTTGGCCTCATACCAAGGTTCGTTTTTTTTTTCTTGTTTTGTTTCTGAAGCTGGCAGCAAACTCAAAATGCTCATCAGCTATGTTGACGATTTCCCTACTGGGTTTTTCAATTTCTTTCCTTTGTTTATAAACATCAATGGTTATGTATTTACTGCTGTTGATTGGATTAAAATATAGGGTGTTTTCTCAATTATGTCTAACATAACATGTATAAAATATCAATGTTCGTTCATATACTGCTTCTATAAATGTGTGTGTTTATATACATACGCCTGAGTATTTTGCATCAGCCAAGCCAAGTAAGGGTATTATTGTCTTCCCAATGTCTACTGCCCCAGCTAGAGCTTTTACGAC